>NW_008608296.1:0-19400 GCF_000691845.1 Merops nubicus
AGCTGAAATAATTCTATTATTCTATATTAAATTCCTGAAGACTCAGGTCGGAACAGTCCACCTTTGCACTGCTTCTATGCAAAGGATGGGACAAAACAGAGTGTATGCCTACTATCATGTCCTGGTAATTGTAATGGTTTGAAACCTGCTGCCCCTGGTGGGTGGAGATCTGAAACCCTAAACCAGGTACAGGCCTGAATGAAAGGGGCGTACACCTGTCCTATTCCCACTCCCCTTTTCCTGTCTTCGGGACTTCCTGCCAAGGTCTATAAAAGGGGCGAGGAAGGCACGCCTCTTCCTCTTGCTCCTTTGACCTTGCACCTGGGCACACGCTGCTCTGCGGCTCCCTGTGCTACACGTGGCCATGGCCATCTTGGAGACCTGGGCCTGATCTACAGACTCTTCCCTGCCTCCATCCCCGTCCAAGGATTGTGCATCCAGCTTCAATCCACCTCAATCCAGCGAGATCCAGCACCGGGGAGCCTCAGCACAGCATTTGGGTTTTGTGTATTTGGAAGTTTAATCTTCCTTGCCTTGTTGTTCCTACAACCCCCCTTCCCTGTTAAACCCCTTCCCTTCTTCCTTTCTGTTCCCTGTTAAATAATATATTTCATTTTGTTAATCTTCAATTTGGTGCAAGGTTTTCATTCCCCCTGCCTTCCTTATTTACCTCTTTATCTGGGAAACTGAGGGATAAGGGAGGTGGGACACAGTTCTGCCTTCTAACCGGGACCGAACAGTAATACACGTCGGAAGGGGCGAGGCAGTTCCCTCAGAAGCACATTTACAGAAGTCATAGGTTTACCAGAGGTAATTCGAGCGTTACACACCAACAGGAGAACAGAGGGTAGTCAGTGCATATCACCGAGGATGCCTCTGACAGGCGAGTTTCTGCTTTGCCACCCCTCTCCAAGCGGTTCTCCAGAATAGCTCTGTCCCCAAGTAGCGAGGACCCAGGTCATGTAAACACCAAGCACCCACGGTGTTACCAAGGGACAACTGCTGCCACTCACTCATCAAGTAGAAACAAGGAGGATACTTCCACTGCCCCTTCCCTTGAAGAAGTCATGCTCAGCTGGGAGAAAGCTCCAGGGTGCTGGACAAATATGGGAAGGAGGGAGCCTGTGATAATACTAACAGGTTTCTAAGAGAAAGAAGAGATTTGCAGCAAAATGAAAATCTAGTCATTGTGGAAAACAGGCTTTGACAAACCTCAGGAGACAGCAGGCAGCTGGTGCATACTAGAAAAATGCAGAGTTAGCTCATTTACAAGGAATGACACTCACATGCAAAGAGGGCAGAAGGAACTTCATTTTTAAATGTTTTTTACATTTAAACTGGCAGATTCTGCTCTGATATGAAGTATTATTCCTCTACTTCAATGTTTTGTGTTCTAATAGCATCCATTCATCCAACAGGCTGAAAGTTTGCTGTTGTAGCCATTTAAAAGAAAAGGTAGGACAGTTTCACCTCAAGGCTCTGGTAAACTCAACACCATGATTTAAAGATGGATATACATACCTCAGCCTTGCAACCTAAATTCTCCCTAAGCAGCCCTTCACCATTCTCTTAACTTTCTCATTTTTGTACTGATGTGCTATACATGCACAATTCCATGTAAGCAAACCAAAAAAAAACAATAATCTTCTTCATCCTTACTTATGTGTCAACACATATCCTTAGCATTCCCAAGTCCCATATACACAAAGGAAAAACAATGAAATGGCACAGGAACCTACCACACGGAAGTGTTCTTCGAGGAGCAAATGTTGGTATTTACCTACTGACATTTAGTAAGAAAGAACAAAGTCACCCACAAGTGAGGGTAACAGAGAATTGTACCTCATTTCCCTCATTTACACTAATGGGAACAAGTACCCTGAGTCAGCACAGACACCCCATCTTAAACCCTGTGAACCCAGACAACACCTAATCCACGATCAGTTTGACACCATGCAGAGAAATGTCTCAGCGAATTTGGAAAGCTGTTCCCACTTTTATATCTGAAATTATTGCTCTCCAGTTACATGCCCATGTTACCAATGTATTTTTGATGGAAAATGCAGCTTTGCACATTTAAAGGATGGAATGTTTCCATTTTAGTCTTGTTCATTCTTAAGTAGTTATGTTTCTTCAAAGTAGAGGGTGACAGTTTGGATTTAGATATATTATTATGGAGAAAAGTTATTACTGTATATTGCACATCCACACCTGTTTTAAGTGTAAGCTGCAACCTGTCACAGGACAGTGACTTCACCTTACTCATCCCTTTGTTTGCGGCAGAAAGTCATAAGCTGAGAACTGTAAAACCACAATATCCTGGAGAATAAAGCATCTGAGCAAGGAAGTGAGAGAAAAAAAAAAAAAGTTAAGAGATGTGCACACAAGATATGCTGCGAACTCTGGCCTGGTTTTTGGTCTGCATTCTACCCCAGAGCCCACTGAACTTTGAGGAACCGTGAACGGCTGTGGGAGATGATCGGAGCAGCCTGGTTTGCCTCTAATAAAGGAGCTGACTCCTGGGCTCAAAGCACATAACTATTATCCAAGAGCAAATCCTGTTCAGCCAAGAGAGCTGAACTAGATATTACTCTGGAAAGGCTTGTGCTAAGAGGACAGACCAGGTAAATCTGAGTTGCCTGAGACTGAAATGGCAGGAAAACAACCACCATCACAACAAAACAATACCAATATTACCAGAGGCTAATCATTTTAGTGCAGTGGGTCACTGACACAGCCAACATCAATCCTACCTGTAACTGAGGCAAAAACACTGTAAAATCTACTTCTGAAGAATAACATTAAAGCAAGATAAAAGAGCACATCCTCCTCAGCCATCCAGACTTCACAACCGTACCAGCATTGCTCCTGGCAACACAGTGACACAGTACATAGTTTAATCTATTTTGAAGAAAAATCTGGTCTATGTGCTATCAAAGGCGCAGGCTAGCTTCATTTCCCACTAAATCCTCCACAGTCACTTTCCTCATTTGAGACACGGTTCCAAGTCTACAACATTTCTATTAAGATTCCTATATCTTGCCAGTCCCCAAAGGGATCCAAGAAATCCTGACTTTTCACATTACATCCCACTCTCTATGAAATCACTATTTTAAGACTGTAACTGAGGGATATTGGGAAACAAAGTCCCTACAAAAGGGAACTAAAGCTTATCCACATCATTAATTTCCCCTCTGCTCCTCTTCTCAAGATGGGTGGAGAACCTTTATAGCCAGCCTCTTGAAAGTCTCCTTATGAGTACAAACACCACAGGTTCTCCAGTACAATTATTGAGGTTCTGTTATTTACCCCTCATCCCACAGCCAGCATACTGGTCTACCTTTGTGGTTAACCAGTTGTTGTATTTCACTATGCGGCAAAAGGAAATGATGTGAAGAATCTACCCACATTTCTTTCAGCCATCAGTCAAAACGTAATGTTTTGAAAGTACATCAAGCACTTGACCAGTCACAGAAATCCTTCACACAGTAGCTTTTAAGTTTGTCCTAGCAGAAGCCAATAGAAGCAGTGGTGACCATCAACTATCTCAGTAACAGTTTTCTTTAATTCTGTAAAATTGAGACCAAACACTACAAGGACTTCAAGCCTTGCAATCTAACAATCCACTCAGAAAAGACAAGGAAAATGTAAAAATAGAAAACACTCCAAAATTAAACAGACAAAAAAAAAAAAAAGACAGACACGAGACACCCTTAGCTGAGAGATGAATAGCTAAAGAAAAGGTGGCTTAGGAAGAGAAGCCAGCACTTTACTAGACTTCACCAAGTTTGACATCTCCAGTGTGAGTTTCATTTGTTTATACAAGTTCTCACATCAATTAAAGCTGGTGCCTCAAAAGCCTTAGCATTAGAAGACATGGATCACTTAAAAAATATCAGACAGGCTTCCATACAGAATGTTTAGATGACCCTCAAAGTTTTCCATAAGGTGTCTCACATACATTCTGAAGAAAAATCTCTTTAACAAGACTCAGACTTCATTCTGAAGTCCCACTAATTTACATTTGGTTTTGACTAGTCCAAGCAAAATGAGCCAAACAAACATATTTTATCAATGATGCAAGACTGCATCTTAATTAAAACCTCATATCCAGACACATTAATGTGCAACCTTGCAGATAAGTTCCCACATGGATCCTGACTATATTTAAGTTTTATCACAGCTTTTCAGGATTTGTCAAAAAATATGTATTGTGTGAATTAAAAGCAATAATTAGTAATCCTCCTCCTTTCAAATTTTTGTTTCCTCCCATTCAAGATGGTTGCCTGGAAAGATTAAAACTAAATCATTATATTGAAAAAGTTCATCCTAATTAAGTAATTTCTTTTCATTATTGTAAAAGGAGAAAACAAAGCTATTTCACAAGTCAGAACAAAAAAGGGACTTGTGCTTTGGAAGCCTTACCCAGTAGATATACACTCAAAGGATTAAAAAAGAAAAAAAAAAAGTTGGGGCAATTGCAAATTATGCCACATCTTTAAGTAGAAACAGGCTATCCAAAGCTTCAAGTAGAACAAAGTGATTTTGTGGCTCTGCTTCTCTACATAGATGCAGAATTGGAGATCCTTCAGAAGCAAGCTTGCCTTTGAAATAGGAGTAACTCCACTTTCACATATTTCAAGATGCAGACTGCACACTTATCCAGAACAGAGAGCAGAAACCACAAGGATTAGCTGAGAAATGAACAGTTATTCTATCACTACACATGCATTTCATTTCCAAATCTTAATCCACAGGTATTTGGGAACATTAGTTAAAATCCACTTACAAAAATAGCTTCTACAAAAGAATAAACAATGATTACAGCAGTTCTTATGCTCCAACTATAAAATAATTTATATTAGATGGCCACCAACGTTATTTGCAATGCCAAACTAGGTAACCCTATTTTTCTATTAAAAATCAGCATAGCCTACCTCCTGCAATATTAATATTCACTTCTGTTTTAAGAGGATAATAAAAGCAAGCGTTTCCCAGTTGGGAAATACCTTTACAAGGAACAAAAAGCCACAAAAAGCCACTATCAACAGTGTTTTGTAAGAATATAGCAAGGGTCAACCATCAGTGTGCAGAAGCGTTTGCTTCACAAGTGCCAAACTTTTAATAACAACAAAAAAAAATAAAAATCCCATTTATTACAAGAGAATATTACAAACTACTGTTTTCAGTGATCAAAGAGTAAAACTTTACAAAAATGCAAACATTTTAATTCCTGACTGTAAAGCGATAGATATTTCAGGTTGATGAACCAGACAGCTCTTTGTTTATGCACACTTAGAAGTGATTTCCATTCTGTTTTATTTTCCATCAAATACAGTACATTTATCCAAACAAAAGCATGTACATTCAATATAGAACATTTTGAGCAACAGCTACAGTCCAGTTCCCATTCACAGTATTTTTAGTGCAATGCACTAACAGGGCCAAAGATTTCTCTATCCATAAAAGCATTTTTACTCCTGATCTTGTGATCAACATTTTTAGATATATTTTATACAAAAAGTATACATGAACACCTTACTTAGGCACCTCCCTAAGTAAGGGAGTGAACCTATATAAAAAAACATGGTATTTCTTCTGATGTACAATACCTTTCAAATCGTAGCAATTTGACACAAATCACTAAATATTTTCTAAAAAGTAAAACAAAATGAAAAACCAAACCACTGACGCATTAAACCTGCCAAGAATCTCATAATGGCAGGCATGTGACTGTTTCGCTACAATCTTGATTAAAAGGTTAAAACAAAGGTATCTAAAACTTTTTCCAAATTAGACAAAGTCAAATGCTACCTATAGTGGTCATTCACCATCTTGAGAGAAAAAATATTTTGAGTTTCTCCCATACTATCCTCCCTTTCTATTAACATTTAATGAAATCTGCTAACATTATAAGTGGTTGTGCACAGATTGTCTGTCTATAATACATCAGCAAATATTCACTACCTTCATATTAACATTAGTGTGTTGATCTTTCAAAAAATAAACTGGAAAAATAAACTGTAACTATCATTAAAGTGCTTGTGTATAAACTTTTTTTTTAAAAAAAATAAAGAATAGAGGAATGTGGATACTCTTGTAAACTTCCCAGATGTTCACAAAGTTTTCCTATGAATGACATATGGAAATAAGATGGAGATCATTGAAGCAACTTCAGTACAGTGAAATTCAGAATGTCCCAGAACTGAGAAATTAGTTGATATGAACAAACTGATGTTATGGCAAATACTAAAAATTAGTACAATTCAGCCAATATACACTACATTGTTTGCTCTTATACATTCATTTGTAATAAATTTAAAACAGTATATAACACAACATTTGCCAAAGTAGGATATCACAAAAGTCAGAGCTGTTCATCAATTAGCACTAGCAGGGAGGACCAGCATGCACAATGAGCTCTCTGAAGAACATTTCCTGTATGAGGAACAAAAATCTTCTTCCAAAGCTGCTGTTCATTAACTTGTCTCTGTATTTTTTCTGATTTAGGAATTTTGTTCTATACTGCATCAAAGTTCATCTGCATAGAGGTAACTGCTAATTTAGAAGCACATGTGTATTTCAACCACTTCAGTGTTTTAGGAGGAGGCACTGTCCTAACAAGCAGTCCAAAAGGTTATCAATTTAGTAATAAAACAGCTTATGAACATTATTTCCTCCTTACAGTTCCATTTTCAAGATAATAGCTGTCCTGACAACAGACTAAAGTCCTCTCCATTCAACTGAGCTCCAAACTTTCCAAGCATCACTTGAACCCATCTGAGGAGAAATGGGAATAAAATAATACTTTGAGTTTACCCATATAATTCTTTTTTTTTTTTTTTTAAATTACACAAAATAAATACTTTAAAAGGCTAAATTTTTAATTCTTGATCAAAATGCAGAAATCTCTCCTCCTCTTAAATTCAGCATAACTCGGGGTCCAGCACAATTCATTTTTGAAGTTCCACCCTATTTAGCCAGGATTTGTTACAAAGTCACAAAAGCACTAGATTACAACTTAACGTAGCTGGAAGGTAATTCACTATCAAAGCTGAACTCATGGCAAATCACCTCCTGGGAAACAGCATTTCAGAGCTGAAATACAGAACAAGGCACATATATCTGGTTTTCTTTTCACCAAATACGCTAGAAAGATAATTCTGAATAAGGGTGTTTAAAATTCTTACAGGTATCACTACTGACTCTCTTAATCACATTTTTTTTTGTACAATCCCCCAACCTTCAGGCATCAGTCAGTCATTCTGAAATACCAACTGACTGCATACATGATTTCTTTTTAGAAGGTCCTTTTAAAATTAGGCCAGCTGTAACATGAAGGCTATATAAAATTGAGAAACTACCAATACAACCCCCCCCAAGTGTAAAAAAATACCCATATAAGCAGATAAAAAACCACATAAGCAGAAGTTCAGAAAATTCTTGGACACACTTCTACACATATTTAGGCTTAAAACAAAAAATTCTTGATGAGACTTGAATGCTTTATAAAATAAATGACTGGAAGTTTCCAAACTTGGGCTTATATAAATAAGTATTACAGGAATCAAATTCTAAATGTGACGACTTTAAAGGTGCTTGTAAGCACCTAACTCATACTGATTTTAAATCAAAGCAATTAATCACCCAAATTAAATTAAAAAAAAACCCAAATGTTCTATGTCCTCTTGTTAAGAAGGCATAGGCAATACACATTAAAGTTGAAAATAAACAACCACTTACAAATGATAACCCCAATAAGGTCATAGAGACTTTTTTCTGTCAACAGCTTTTACTGTAGTACTTTAGTACTTCTTCAACTGGGTCACAGAGAAGTTAATTAACAGGTTAAGTTATTCAAACCAAACAAAAGTACTGCTAATTTTTAAAAAAATTACTATTTCAGAAATGTATGTATGTTAGCTTGATTACAATAGATGCCTTAAGACAATCCAAAGACTTGACTCAGTATAATCTATATTCTACTCCAACTTCATACAATGACAAATTTAGAAATGAATGCTTTTCCAAAACTCTAAAAACAAAATTTAATAAACAATTTTGACATCTATCTTAGTATTTAAGCCTCTAAACCGTAAAATCTAAGGAAAAAAAAAATCTGTTTCCAGCAATACAAACAACAGCAAAGAAAAGGCAGTGTTTTTGTTGGTGTGGTTTTAAAAAAAAATAAAAAAAAAGGAAAAAAGACAAAACACTTATTCTTCTTCCTCACCAGACAACAGCTTTAGATCTTGTACTTCTGCCTTTGGTTTTATTTTCTTCAGGTGAATGAGATACATTTGCTTTGTGGGTTTTCTTATGGTGTTCTAGAAAAGCTTTTCTGGCAAAGGCTTTCCCACATTTATTGCATCGGTGCAGAGAAAAGTTTTTTGTTACTTTTACTTCAATGCCAACATCAGCTCCCTCATACTTTTTATTGGGAGAATTAGAGGTGACATCCTGTTTGGAACCGATCTGTTTTGTTTCATCCCTCTGAGGGCCTCTTTTTGTCACCTTGTTTAGAACAAGATCAATTGGCTTTTTTATGGCTCTAATTTCTAGACTTGCAGTTATTTTTCCAAGGTAGCGTGGTGACTTTTTATGAACTACAGTTATGTGCCTTATCACATCACGTTTGCGACGCGTTTCGTAAGAGCACAGGGGACACCTGTAGTATTTAACATAAATGTTATTCCCATCCGTGTGCAGCTCAATGTGTTTTGTCAAGTTCTGTTTAGAAGTAAATTGGCGTTTACAGAGTTTACAGTAAAGCTGCTTGAAGTCAAAGCCAGCTGAAAGTTTTGGTTTCCTGGTTTTTTGCTGGCCACCTGCAGCAGATGCGTTGGTTGATTTAGAGGTTGATTTAGTGGTTGATTTAGAGGCTGATTTAGAAGTTGATTTAGGGTTTTCAGGGTCCTGTTTAACTTTATTTTTCTGTGCTGACGATGTGCTCTTTTTCTCATTTGAATGATTTGTTCCCTTTAATTCATTCTGTGGAGAAAGGGCAATGGAAGGGGGTGAAGGTTCTACAGAATCTGCTGGTTCAACTTTAACTTTTATTTCTGTGCCATTGGCAGTATTGTTGGGTCCTTTCTCTCTTTTAGAGTTCTTTCCAGAAAGAGTTATCTTGTGAACAATTTGCATGTGCCTTTTCAGCATTATTTGAGAACTATATTTTCTCTTGCACAGAAGACATTTGCATGCAGTTAAATTGTATTCAGCTTTCGCAGACGACTTTTGTTTTCGGGTCTTAAAAGATTTTTTAGCAGAAGCTGTATCCAAGAACAAAGGCTGCCCGGGCTTTGTAGCTATATCAGGAGTAATGGAATCCCTTCTTAATCCTCTATGAACTTCATCAAAATGCCTCCTTACGTTGGCTTTTGTGGCAAAGGATTTATAACACACGGGACAACTTCTACCCAACGTTACAAGAACGTTTTTATTTCGTCCTTTCGCAGAGCACTGGTTTGGTTTCCTTTTTGTCTCTATGAACTTCTTCAGCTCTTCCATCTTTTTTTTGTGCACTTTTCGAATGTGCCGGCGTACGCTGCGTCTGGAATGAAACTCTTTCCTACAAAGGCAACATATCAGCTGGTGGCCAAAATCAGAATTATCCAGGGAGTCCAACTCAGGATTTACTGCTGGAGGCTGTTCTTCAGGAGTAGGTATCACCTTGTTTGTAACGGGATCAGCAGGAGGTAATTCTACAGTCTCCCCAGCTGGGATTGGGGCTGGAGCTGAAACAGTCTTGGGTTGCTCAGTGCTGGGTTCCTGTATCTGTACTGGAGCTTGGTCAGGGGTATTACTGCTTTCTGTGTTCTCATCTGGGCTATCAGTCCTCGATACATACTGAAATACAGCATTCTGATTAGTTTCTATAGGTTCCAATCTGATTACATATTCTTGCTTATCTACCCTGGGATAGATTGCTTCCAGGAGGTCATGTATGGCTTGACTCTGTTTATCATTTATATCTGGGAGATCTGCAAAAAGAGGCAAAGGTGTTTTTTAATTATTTGGTAATGTCAAATTATTTAAACGTCAAAGTATCTTTTAACCTCTCTGTCAATTTGGTCACCAGATCTGCACAAATCCTGTATTTGTACTATTTTTCTGACTATTTATATTCAGAGGCTTTCAGCAATTGTTGTTATTATATCTGTACGAGTTACTTTTTTATCAAAAGCTTCTAGCGTGCTAATGTGAAAGCCACCTAAACTAAAAATTAGTTTGTCTGGAATTAAAAGTGATCTTTAAAAATCTGTATCACTTGCAAAAATAACATCATACAACAGAGCTTGTTCTGCAGGTATGCAGCTACGCCAGAAGGATCATCAGAAACCTATTTTCCTACTGCTGGAAACAGGCATTCTCAATAAAGCAGCCTAATTCTAGAAATAAGCTCTTAGCTGTGAATTCTGAACAGTCCTTAAGAAAGAATGAGACATCTGTGTAACCTGAGCACTGCATGAAGATATAAGCAGATAAGAGAACTTAAACTTCTGGGGCAGGGGAAGCTTTCAGTAATACCAAAGCAGCTAAGAGGCTCAGTGATACAATAAGAAAGTAAATGTTAAGGACAGAAAAATCTTGTATTTTTCACAGGGGAAAAAAAAAAAAATCTACTAATTTCTCAAAACAATAAAAACTCAGCCAAAGTAGTTAATTTTAAGAAAGAATAACTTCACTAAAGTCCATTCTGTGCTCTGCTCTAATACTGAGTTGAAGCAGACTTAAAAAGCAAGAAAGAAGCATACAGGGATTCTCCTTATTCATCTGATGCTAGTAAACTTCTCAAGCTCAAGTTTTCCTTTAAAGTATGGTTTTAATACACTTGGTTTCCAAAAAGTTTACTGAAATGCTTTTAAAACATTCTATTCTTGGCTACCATGGTGTTAAAAGGCAAGCTTTTTGTTTTACCAGAAATACTGGTAGTTTTATTGTCCGTTAATTTTAGTGGATATTCCACAGTTTTCCTATTATGAGGGGCAAAAAAAAAGAAAAACAAATTATTACCCCCATTTACCTCCATGTTATTCATGACTTTACAGGCTTCAGTAATATCCTGGTTTTAAATGCCAGCATAGTTCCCAGCACAACAGGCTAAGCATCTGCACTACCCTAACTAGGAAGCCAGAGTGCTACAGCAAAAAGCTAAGGCATTGAGATGACACAGTCCAAAATTATCCACAAGGATCTGAAGATATGATTCCTGGTAACAGTTAATTAAAACCTCATGCTTAATCAGGGTTGTTCCTTCCACAGTGCCAGCAATACATGAAGAGTGTCAGTATAAGAAATATAGTTTTGTTGCTCAGAACGCATCTTTTAACACTGAATTATTAACAGCTTTTGCAGGGGGTTTTAAATGGGACTACCTACACAGGTTTTATCAAGGGTAAGAAGTCCTGGCCATTTCATAGCACGTTTTCAGTCTACTTAACAACTTAATACAACATAATACACCTCAAACATCATCAGGGAATAGCCTTTGGAATTTTTCACCGTGTGGATGCTCAACTCTTATTCCTACTTCTTGTTCACTATCTTTTAATTTGATTTAGTGAAAAAAATCCCACTTTACTGAACAACCATCATACCCCATTTTATATAAAACCTAAGTATGTATATGGTTTTATTCAGAGCATGTAGTATTACTCACTTCATTTACACCCCTCTTAGTGAACAGTGATATGTGAAAGCTAACCAGCCAATTCAGTGAAGGCCAGAATGCCAGGTGCTGGGTAGGATGCGTAATCTCTACTCAGGGTGATGACTTTTGCATCTAAGTCAGGTGCACTTCTAACCTTGCATCAGAAATACAGCTCATCCCTTTGCCCAGAGAAACTTTGTTACTCTGACACTGGCCAAGCACACTCATTTAGGGAAGGTGACAGTACTAGTCCTCCCACCTTCTCATCACAACACTAGCTGATACAATGTGGGAAAAGAATCACCTACATAAATATCCGTTCGTTCCTAATTAATTAGGAAAGAAAAATCCTCACTGCATCTATGCTGATCTAGTCAAGTGATGAAGATAATCAAAAGCTTTACCAGACATTTTTGAATGCTAGCACATTTCCAAATTATTCAGCTTTACACAGATCAAAAAAAAGTCATCACCACAATGAGACTTCAATAACCTTTCCATTTAAAATACTTCTAATACTTCTTTATTTTTTAACTCATCATTTAAATTACTTTCTTTTAATAATAAAGTTTCATTTGTACACAAAGGTGATGGGCCAGGCATGATCACATAGAGTATCCTGAAGTAGCATAAGGTGAGGTGAGGCTGTGGGAAAGAGATAGTTATTAGTGAAGCACAGGTTCTTAGAACAGGGTGAAATTCAGCCTGTGTTTCACAGTAAGACTGAAGGATTCTGTCCCTGACACTGAGCGTCTCCCAAGTAGAGGAGAACCCTGTGGATGTTGAACCAGCTGCAGCCCATTAGAGCTATGCTGATCTAAAACTGAAAACCCTTGTTAGATCCACACTTTTCTACAAGATTTATTTCCCAGTCCTTTGGCATACATTCTGGTACCTTTGACAGGAAAAGAGGGGGAGGGAAAAAAAAAAAGGAGGGGGAAGAAGGAATAAAAACCATTTAGTTACAATCTTCATTAAAAGGTTGGATGTACAAACTAGCTATCAAATTATGACATTGACATGGCTCACAGTTGCCAGTGTCAATGATGTTAAGATATTTAGTCAGTGCCATAGCTTCTTTAGTATCATAAAAGCAATCTGTATATGTTACTATTGAAATTTAATGCCACCTTTTTTTTCCATTTTGTTTCTGATGAGTTTGTATAAATGGTACAGAAAGGTAAATTTCTCAACTTCAGACAGCTTTATTAATATTTCAGTTAGAAAGACTTACTATCATCCATCTGGAGACTTGGAGGACAATAAAACTTTTTATGAGTAATTAAATTTGGTAATCCTCTGAAGAGACTCCGGCACAATTTACACTCAAAAATGGTGTCCACATCTTTTAACAAGATATGTTTAAGTTGTTTCGTTCCTGTAATAAAAGAAATGTTACACTTAGGGAAGGTTTTCTGTTCATTTTTTAATTCACATCCCTATGAAAGTGGAAGCATCTTAAAACATTACAACTGCAATTTATCTTGTGTTAATGCTATTCCATTGCGCTCTAAGTTTATGATACATACTCCAAGTTTCACTATGAAAACAAGTCTAGTTTGAAGAAAAACAAAAATAACTGTTGTCAAGAATTATACACATTACGGTTTACAGGGAAAGTGTGATGATTCATATAAAAACTAACAGCTAACATTAGGAAGGAGTTCATACTACAATATCAGTTGCTGCAACAACTGCCCAACAGGAAAGAATAAGCACCTAGAGCATCTAAAAGAAGTCTGCAGCATCTGTTCTTTAAGCTTACCTAACAGTGCTAAGAAAACAAGATATATGCAGTTACTTCATGCAAAACCAGCATCTGCTAAGGTTAAAAAAAAAAAATAGTGTACAGTAAAACAAAGAGGATAACTAACAGGTCAAGAAATGCTATTATAGGTAGGTATCTAACCCTAGATCAAAATATGAGGCTTAGGCAAGAAAGTAGCACTGTACACATACTTTCAGCCTCCAAAAAGGAAAATAACATAATTTAAGTCAGATACTTTTTTATTAAAACATAGGCAGTGTGATAAAATACGTGGTTTTCCAGACTATTATACATTGTATAGTCAAAAAAAATCCCACAAAGATACAGCTTGATCTAGCATTGCTGATGTATTCCAGCTCCTGCCTTGCTTAAAGAACCAAAGGACTCAGAGTTTAAGTTACACTTCAAACCTAATCCTTCATTTCTCATCACAAAAATTATGAACATAATGCCTACGGTTAGCAATGGATTACCAAACAATGAATACTTACCCACTATAAATTAGAAAGAAATACTAAACAAATTTGTCTAATTTCTCTACCTTGATTTTTTTTCTTATAATGGAATAAATCAAAATTAGTCCAACAAGCTAAAACATCTGAAATTTGTACACAAAGGTGATGGGCCAGGCACGATCACAGACTATCCTAAAGCACCATAAGGTGAGCTGAGGCTGGGCGAAACTGGGCCAAGAATAAATGACATCATTGGCATCAAGACATTCTTCAAGCCAAAAATAGAAGTTCAAGTTTTCTGTCATCACAGACACTTAAGAATTCTTTTTAAAGAACAAAGTCAGAGTCACACTGCAGAATTATTTCCTAAACAAAACCCTTTTGAATATTAAGTTTCATAACAACTAATAGTTCTTCAGTACAAAAAGGTCTTTCCAAGACAACTTTTTATTTCTTGGTGTAGAAATATATGTAGTAGTACTACAAATTTTTTTACAACTGAGTTTTAAAAAAGAACAGTGTCTCCTCCTCCTTCAACAACTGCTTAAAATTGGGACCCAAACTACTATCTGAGGCTACCATCCAGTTTCTGTCCCCTCCTACACCTCTCCTGGGCCACAGCCCCAGCCTCTTCTTTGCTTCTCACTGCTCTTTCTTCAAGTGTTACTAACCTCTTCTACAGGTCATCTTCTTCTGACCTCTATTTTTTACAGGCTATTGTACAAATATTTGGATCTGATGAAAACCCCAAATTTAAAAATTGTAAAGAGTTCCCCCAAAAAGCAAGTTGTTTACTCATATCTCGTAAAATGATGTTTGAATTTCTGCACAAAGAAAACCCAACTGAACAAAAACTCACTGAACAACTCTGAAGATGCTCCATGTAGATAAAATTCCAGCACATTACTAAACTATCATTCAAAGACAAGGCCTCCAATTTGGTAATTGCACACAATAACCCAAAAATCTGGCCATGCTGTTGATGCATGCCCTAGCCACAAATCCCTCTCCCAAACATATAAGAGTAGTCCCTCATTCTCTCTCCTGTTATACTGATGTTTCAGCCCCTTTCCATTCAGGACTGATGCTTTTTTGTCTAATCCAAATTATTTGGCTTAAGAATTACTGGATGAGATTAAAAGATTTATGACATACTGGAGATCAGACTGGATGACACGGTCGTCACTCTGGCTGCAAACCATCCTTATGCAACTATGGCCTTTTCAGTGGTGGGAGTAAAAAATGTAATGGGTGCTTTTGAACTAAACAGTCGACCTTCAGGGACTTCTGGGAACAGCAAAGAGATTTAAAACATCCATTGATTTTGTGGACACATCAAGCAGGGAAAAAAATAACTATCTCCTTATTTTTACCAACTGCAGGTTGTGGCAACGAGCTGTCAGTATTCTGCCAGCACACGCTGCCTCCAGCTGACTGAAGCCTTCTCTATTTTGTACTTACATCTAAGTGGGTCAGGTGATACTTCATTAAATTCTGTTAATATTTGTGAATGTTGACACTAGGGTAAGATCAGTCACCAGAGACTGGTCCAGAACACTGGCTATTACAAATATTTCTCTGGCAGAAACACCAAAGTTTGTGTATTTAGCAAGCAATTTCATTTTTAGAAAAAAAAAAAAAAAAGAGATCCAAATTAGTCTGCTATTCTTAAAGCTCTGGGTGACAGCACTTTCTGCTGAAACCACCTTAAATAGTTATGGGCAACACTCTAGTTTGAATCTCTGGTTCTTTACCACAAGAATCAAAATAGGGTTTTTCCATAATGCTCAAAATGCTCCTTGCTCAAAACTAACCAGTAAAATTTTGGTCTAAGTCTTTTGCCTTCTATCCAGCTTCCCTGCTGCAGATGACTGAAGATGCCAAGGTTAACTACCAGCTTAGCACCTGCCAGCAAGAACAATTTGGAAGTAGCTGGGAGACACAGTACTTAAAACTGGTTTGTGCTATTACCAGTAGAGATTCCATTCATCTGCTTCAAGCAGAGTAAGCCTGTCACAGGTATCTTGGGCCTCAGGCAATAGTAAACTTTTTTTAGTTTTGTTGACAATGACTCTCACACCTAGATTTTTCTTCTTCTATTAAGGTGTTTGAATACTAGTGGACAACTTAAATATTGTGCCTCTTTAAAAAGCACAGCCCAGATATGCATCCCACAACATAGCAGCAATGATTTATAGGTAACACTTCTCATATGTAACACAGCTATACCTGGGAAAAGCTGGAGACAGACATAGTAGCACTAAAGATGCCGCTTCGATTTTTGTAATAACTGCTGTGTTCTTGTACCAAGGCTTCCAAAATCAAAATGTTTTGTTTGCCATAGCAGAAGCACTGAAACATCCAGAAAACACTAAAAGCTTCAATCATCTCTAGCATGCTCACCCAATTGCTCAGCTGTTATTTTTTAGGTTCATTGCTATGTGTTGGATCTCCCTAAAACAATTAAGGAACACCTTTAAAGTAACATGATAAAGTAATTCTAAAAATTCAAGGTAAACACTAAATTTTCTCTTCACCTCAGGGGTTTTAGGATAAACTAATTAATAGCAGCAGGAGGGACAACACAAAGCAGAACAAACAATTCACTTTTAATGTTTTTGAAAGATAACTGTACAGCAAGAGCTGTACCTTCACTACTTCATAGGAAAACCATTATTAGAAGGAACAGCACCTAATTCCAAAAACCTACAGTTTGCAGATATGTAGAAAGTCAGGTGTTGGTGATTTTAACATACCAAATCTACATAACTCTTACAACAAGTTAATGAGCTTCATAAGAGTCAGGCATAGTTACATACCTGATCTAAAACACTCAATGATCTGTTGAATACCAGATTTTGATGTTTGCATTGGCTGCTGTAATAACGGAGGATCACCAGGTTCCAACAGATGCACTGAAATACAGAAAAGGATAATAAGCCATTAGAGAACACTCAGATGACTTTTATTAAGTTTTGGATTTTCTCTGCATACAGTAAGCTAGCTAAAAAGAAAGGCCAGGCCTACAGTAAAAGTTGCCTTATTCAAAAATTTTCATCTGCACTGAATTAAAAACCAGTTAATACTGAATTTCCCAACCATGATACCTTCTGACAGTTTGCTGTCATTTTGATTATTTAAACAAATGTGTATTCAAAGCTATGTGTATCATACATAAAAACATAAAAATACATAAAAGCAAATTAACTCACTAGAAATTTCCATCAATTAAAGCAATTCCCCAGCACATTCTACTTGTTTTCCACCGTTCAAATGGAGATGTACAAAAAAAGCATTACCAAATACTGTAGTCCACAGCATACTGTGTGATTTCAGTGTTGCCAGCACACAGCTAAGCACTGAATCCACATTTAAAGCAGCAATTACCAGGAAAAAGCCCAAGCATAACTACATAGTATATACCAAAAATAGCTATTATCAGAATTTTTAATCAATAAACCCACACTCTAGAAGCGCTTCCGGTTCAAGCAAAGTGCTGAAGCAATAGCTTACTTCTGAAGTTTCTTTTCACATCACAGTCTTTCTAAAATCCACTGAAACTAAAACATTTCTTGATGAGGGTGATTACAGTTATTCCAACATGCAGTATTTATGCCTATGAAAATTAACAGCATTTCATTGCTGCTTATGCATACAGCAACTAAGCTTTGCCCAGAGGGAAAACCACATTTAAATGGGTAAGAGCATTTATTTAAGCATCTGTTTGCAAAACCATTAGTTAGGTCTTTTAAGTTCTTACTGACAAAAAAAAACTAGCTTTGTACCTCATTAATCAGCTCCTGTCTTATCCATTTGGTTTGATTTTTAACTAAACTACACTGTAAGGTTTCCATTTTGAAATGAGGCAGTGAGCACCTCTAAGAAATTTCTTTTTGGTAAAGGGCAGCAGAGGCACAGTATGTCACCATTCAGAGATACTACGTGCAAACACAGTACACGCATTTTGACGGGAAAGTTGTTCTAAAAGATGTAAGGCAATAAATAAATTCACGCTGAAAAGAATATCAGAAGAAAAGCAGTCTAAGAAAAGAGTGATAGAGTGAACACTCCACTCAACTATGCTGGCCCCATGATATACTATTATACACAGGAACACTTAACAACCATTACAAATCAGCTAATCGTTTGGGGATCTCTAACACAATGCCATATTGTATTCTACTAGCCTATTCCCTATTCTTCAAAATCGTATATTTGGGGTTGTATACTGCCTCTAATATGCATGTGCAATGCCCAATGACATCAAGGGGAGTGACATACACGAAGCAGACATAACACTTTGCTGTTACTTGTAAGGCAAGGAAAGTATTTTAGCTTTCTTAAAGCATCGGAATGACTCAAAAGCATTTCAACTTAAACACAAGGAAATGTTTCTGCTAGCTGAACAATACCTACTCTCAAATTGCACTTAATTAAAGGAGCATTATCGAAGTTGCCATGCTCACGCTTTCAACTATCAATTCCTCAAGCTGATGCTTTTCTTTTCAAAACACAAGTAAAAGCATTCAAATAACAAACTCTACAACAAAGGAACAAGAAAGAAACCAAATTTCCTTTGAGGCTACCAACTATAACAGTAGGCAAAACAATCACAAATAAAGCCTAACAAGTTGGCTGAACCTTCAAAGTATTCATTGTACTTTCTACTGATGGCATCTTCAATGTCACACAGTAGTGAAAAGCACACAGACATTCCCGGACCAGGGTCTTTTTTTCTTCCTCTGAGGTGAAGACCTTAAATTTCATCAAAGCTCATCAGAGAAGATGTAAAGTAAAAAAATAAAGCAAATGCAAGAGATTGACAGAAACGTCAGTTTACCAAAAAAAAAAAAATCAGACTATTATACTTCCTGGAAACAACAAGGCCAGTTGTTTTACACATTTTCGTGCCTTCCCCTGCTCACTGCATACAATGCCCACCCGATCACAGAGTCACAGAATGTTAGGGGTTGGAAGAGATCATCAAGTCCAACCCCCCCCCCCGCCCAGGATTCCCCCCCCCCCCCCCCCGCCATGGTGACTTTGGGATTATTGCATGTTCTGCAGGAACTGAGAAAATACCTTCCTGAACAGTTCAAGAATACAAAAAAGTTTCCAAACAAAATTCAGAAACTTTTTATAATCACAACTGTCACTAATGACGTACATTCACAACATGACAACAGTTTCTGCAAGCTTTTAACGAAGGAGATGAGTAAAATAAGCATCACACAGCACTATACCTGGTTCACAGCATCCATGGTGATGGTGGTCAGTCTGGCAACACTTATCACTTAGAGGCATTTTCCGTGCGCACGATCTACTTTCCTTCTACATCCAGCAGCTCGTTTCTGCCAAAATGAGCAAATAACTGTCACGCCCGAAGGCGAAGCGGCTGAGAAGGACGCTGGCCTCACACCCGCTGCCTACGCCGGGACCGCCGGAGCAGGCCAGGAGGCAGCGGCACCCCTCGCGCACAAGTTTCCATTGTTTACGGCAGGTCTCACAACGCCCTCTGCAACAG
>NW_008608297.1:0-516 GCF_000691845.1 Merops nubicus
TCTTCCAAATTCCCCATTTTTTTCCTTATCTTCCTCCAAATTTCCCATTTTTTCCTTCACCTTCCTCCAAATTCTCCATTTTTCCTTCATCTTTCTCCAAATTTCCCATTTTTCCCTCATCTTTCTCCAAATTCCCCATTTTTACCTTCATCATTTTCCAAAATTCCCCATTTTTCCTTCAGCTCCAAAATTCCCCATTATTCCCTTCACCTTCTCCATATTCCCTATTTTTCCTTCATCTTTCTCCAAATCCCCAATTTTTTCCTTCATCATTCTCCAAAATTCCTCATTTTTCCTTCATCTAGCTCTAAAATTCCCCAAGTTTCCTTGATTTTTCTCCAAAATTCCCCATTTTTTCCTCCTTCTTCCAAATTCTACATTTTGTCCTTCATCTTTCTCCAAATTCCTCATTGTTTCTTCACCTTCTTCAAAATTCCCCAGTTTACCTTCATCATCCTCCAAAATCCCCCATTTTCCCTTCATCCTCCTCCAACTTACCCATTTTTTCTTCCTCTT
>NW_008608297.1:583-936 GCF_000691845.1 Merops nubicus
ACCCGGGAGGCGAGACGGGGCGGGGCTGGGGGAGGGGCAACCCCCCACTCACTGTGCTCCTCCAGGCACTTGCCTTAAAAGGAAAAAAAAACCAAAATTAGGATTTTTTGATTCCAAAACATTTCCTGTTGATGCCAATTTATTTCCCCCCAAATTGTCTTTTTTTCCCCCCTCCTTTCATGAGCTTAAACCGTTGTGAACTAAAAACCTGAGTGAGATTTGTGCCTGTAATTGGGATTTTGATTAAACCGCAGAATTTTCATTTCAATTAAATCTCCCAATTTTCAGTTTGATTAAATAGAATTTTTTATCAGAAATTTTCTCCCTCCCACCGACCCCCAAACGAAGGAAAA
>NW_008608297.1:991-1192 GCF_000691845.1 Merops nubicus
AGGATTCTTGGTTTAACTTAATTTTTGCGGTTTTCCTTTTTTTTTTTGGCGTTTTTTGGAATAAAAAGAACAAAACAGAACAAAAATAGATTGGAAAAAATAAAATAGGTTTTATAAAAATAGATTAAAACCAATAGATCAGATAGATTAAAAAGAATAGATAAGTATATTTTAAATTAATATTAACTAAATAAAATAAAT
>NW_008608298.1:0-862 GCF_000691845.1 Merops nubicus
TCGTCTGGAAGAGAGGAGGTTTAAAGTGGAGATTGGGAAGAAATTCTTCCCTCTGAGGGCGGCGAGAGGCTGGCCCAGGTTGCCCGGGGAAGCTGGGGATGCTCCATCCCCGGTGGTCAAGATGAAGTGGGAAGGGGCTTGGAGCAACCTGGGCTGGTGGGAGGTGCCCTGCCCACGGTGGGGGGCTCGGAACGAGGTGGTCTTTGAGGTCCTTTCCAACCCAAACCACTTCATGCTGCTGTGATGCCACCTCTGCTCCCCCGGGCAGCAGTTTGGAGGGGTCACCACCTCTCCAGCAAAGAGGGGTGAGGGGGGAGAAGGATGAGTGAGGGGTTGGAAGGAGCCAGACCCTTTGCTGCTGCCCCACGGAGCCATTTCCCTTCCCTAGCACCGTCGCTGCCTGCTCAAATTCGGGGAGATTCTCTCAGAAAAGGGGGTTTCAGTGTTTCCACCCCCCCCCCAACAGGGCAAGCAGAGGAAGGGGAGATTAACTGGAGCAGCTTAAAAATACGCCGAGCCTGGCATGACCTAGATTACCAAAGGGGTTGAATCAAGAAACTTCCCCTCCATCACCACTTAAAATGGGAGCCTGCTAAAAGTGCTTGACAGGTTTTTGTGGCACGAAGCACATAACCCAGCGATGGTGTCATTAGTAATAAGTCACTCCTGGAAATGACACATTTTTCTTTACTTAGAACGAGCCAGGCTGGTCCCAGGCAGGAGCAGTCACTGGAGGAAAATCAAGCCCAGCAGCCTCGGGGAGCGTGGCTGTGGTTGTGTGGGTGGAGGGCTTCCTTTCTGCTGCTTTTTTTTTTCTCTTAAAGGAGGTTTTTGGGAGAAGAGGAGGGTCTGGGAGCTGCCT
>NW_008608299.1:0-592 GCF_000691845.1 Merops nubicus
CTCTTCTCCTCCTGGGGCTGTGGCTGCCTCTGGACCAGCCCTGAATGAGACCTGATCCCTTCCAGCTCTGGAAGCAGGTGGATCTAGAGCTCTCTCAATAACAAATACCAAATTAGTGCCATTTAATTAGCTTTTGACAAGTTGTTAGCCATAATTTTTCTGTCCTTCACATAGGAAAAATGAGTGCAGACCCCATTCCCAGTGGCAGCCCCAGAGGTCAGGAAGCTAGAGAACAGACTCCTGTTTCCCCCCCCCATGCTTTGCCATGCTGATGCTTCACGTGCCCTGAAGAGTTGCTGGAAGGAAGGGTTAAGATTTGACAAGGTGCTTGGATTTTGGAGAGCTGAAAACTCAGACTTCTGCAGCTGTAATTCTTCATCTGCTTATGTTTATATTCCCAGAGTGGCTTTTAGCACTTAAACACCAAAATATTTCTGCAGTTACCATGGGCCTGCTTGATTGCTTTAGAACACCCTGTTTATTTTCTTTTGTAGCAGACTGATCATTTAATTCAATTTTACAGTGCCTGCCAGTGGCATTTTAACCATGTTTGGTGAGATCTGCCCAAATACCACCTTGGAAAACATAGAAT
>NW_008608300.1:0-5742 GCF_000691845.1 Merops nubicus
ATCCCTGCCAAGCCAACAGTCGTTGAACAGGCACCTAAGGCAGAAAACTTTGGCCTAAGGCTGGATGTTAAGCCTTTTTCAGACCAAATGAGCAGCTGTGGTTTCTTTTTTGTGAAGAAGAGGAGGGGTCCTTCAGCAGGGGAGGATTCCAGGTGACCACCACCCATCTCTCCTGGTCACTCAAGGGGCTGCAGCCCTGGGGGGTCCCATCAGCTCGTGTCTCTAACAACTGATGGGCACCTCAAGACGCTGCTGCTTGGGATAGGTGTGTTTGCAAGCAGGACTAGAGAACCACTTGCACACGGAACTCAGGATCTAAACAGACCAGCAGGTTTTGTCTGGGGCTTCAAGGGGGTTGTCACACTGCAAAATGCCACCTTGAGCTGCCTTAGGACTTGCATTTTCCTCTACAGCCCCAGGGCATCCTGCCCTCAGCTGGCCCTCACCTTTGGAGAAGAAATCAGGGGTATTTGGTTGCAGGACCCTCTTACCATTTGTTTTTGGAAGGCACCAAGCAAGACAGGGCTGCAGGAGGAGAAACACTTCTTAGCTACAGCAGCTGAAGCTGGACCTGGAGGTTTTTTAGCCTCCCATGAACCAGCCCCTGCCCAATGACAAACGACTCTGAAAGCTCCCCAGGAATGGTCACCAGCTGCATGTTTCTCATTTTCCAAGTGCCTGGCTTGAGGCACTACGGGCAGCTCACAGAGGCAGAAACCAAGGCCTGAGTACAAAATGTTCCACCGTGCTCCACGTCGAAGGGGTAAAACCAAACCACCCTTCAACACTTACACCACTACCTGTCCCGAGGCCTCCAGCCCCGTCTCACAAGCCAACTGCCAACACCAGCTCACACTTTTGATCCATTTCCACACAGACAAGGCAGAAGAACCCAGGCATGAATTATTAACCCTGTCTTGGGAGCAGAGTTTGAACAGCAGGAAATAAACACAGCCTGAGGCCCTGTACACAATGGGACTGTCCCCATTTAGTGGGTGGCAAATCCCAGCACCATAAAGGTTGGAAAAGACCTCTACGATGGAGTCCAAGCATTGCCTTTCTCTTACATCTAGCAACACAGGAGCTCAGGGGGGTAAAGCCCATCTGCAGCCAGGCACTGAGCCCACGCTGGTCCGTGTCCACACGGGGAGGTGGAGGAGATGCTGCAGGACCAGCAGCAGCACACACCATCTTCCACCTCCAAGCGTTGGACTGGGCAATTCCACCACAAAGCCACGTGAGAGGCTTAGTTATTTATTTAACTAAAAGCTTTTAATTATCTCTCTCACACACATGCATTAAGTGGGGCGGGGAAGGGGGGGGTGGGGGAATAATCAGCCTACAACCGATGACCCGCGGGTTCAAAGGAATTGTGGTTTTCATAGAAAGAGCTAACTAGCCCCAATCTTCTCCTGCTGCTTCTGAACCGTGCTCCCATCCACAGGGCTCCATCCAGGGTGTGTTCTGCTGTGGTTACAACTCAGACCGTAAGAAGGACCTTGGTTTGGGCACAGCAAAGCCTGCAGGTCTTCCCAGGCTGCCATTCCATGGTGGGAACCTGCTGGGTATTCCAGCTGACATCTCACAGCATTTATCCTCGCTGAGGATGGAAAGGACCACTCCTCAAAACCACACGTGTGGGAAGGAAGCACACAAGGCCATGGCCATGGGACCAGCCAGTATGGAGCTCTGCCACCCCCAGAAGCACACTGCAACAGAAACACTCCCCAGAGCTGCTGTTCTTACATCCTCCAGGCATCGAGAGCAGGGAGATACAAAACACTCAGTCCCCTCCAAAAGCACTGGAGTTCAAGTGCTGTGCGGCTTAATGAATTATAAATTATAAGCCACTGCTGTAGATGTTTGCTCTGAGCAGAGCAGCTACAGCAAGTCGGCAAGGGAATTTGTTTAAAAAAGCAGCAGTCTGGAGGAGCATGCCCTGGAAGGGTGCAATCAATTGCTTGAAACACAGACCCCAAGCCCCCACAATTTTCCTCTCTGTGGAACTAGATTTAAAACAAACAAAAAAAAAAGATCATTTGTCTATGTAGATGGACTAAATATAAGTATTTGCTTTTAATACATAATGTTAGGGGCGTTACACAAGCAAAAAAATTCACATAAAGAGAAAACAAGCGTAAACAACCGACCGAACGTAAAGAAACTAATAATATTAATCTGGATTAAGTACAAGCCATGAACATTCCCACCTAATCCATCTGACGGGCAAAGATAAATCCCTATGCCTCATCCTACAGTCCTTTGCAACTTAAGGAACCATAGTACTGATCAAAACAGCGCAGCAGATGAGAAGCAGAAGGTGAAATCTCTACGTACAGCTGCCGTTTAAGCGACACAAGATGACAGCAGAGACCCAGCCCTGAGAAAGCAGAACCAGCATTGCAAAAGATCGCCGAGCCCGGAGCGCAATTTCCACCCAAGAGGCAAAGCTTCGTGGAGAGCTTCCCCAGAGAGCTGCACAACAGCAACCCAACAGCTCTGAGCCTGACCAGCCTGAGCATCTGCCATTTCTTCACGCTCCAGGAGAGGTGCACGGGGGTGAGCCTGCGGTGAGGGAGATGCCAGGAGAGCCGCAGCCGAGCTCCCAAGCACGGAATAAGGTTTATTATAGGAAACGATTTGCATCCATAGGGCTGCTGCAGGCCCCTCAACCTTATTAAAGCAACACCTCTGATTCATCACAGCTCATTACCGTGAAGGCAGAAGCAGCTTCAGCAAGCAGAGCAAGTCCAGACAAACCCAATGGTGTACACAAATACACCCAGCCCGAGCTCCCCGGCCGCAGACCCACGCAGCGGCGTGGGAAGCACCCGCTCTGCCTCCCACCCCAGCCAGACTTCTCTGTTCCAGGTGATCACCTGGAGAGAGCCTGGAGCTCTCCTCCCCATCCACAACCTCTCCCAGCTGCACCAACTTCTTGGGTTTTTTTTCAAGAAATAGATGCAACATGGCAATAAAAGGCTGACGAAAAACCTGCTCTGCAGCAGAACGGGTACTGTTGTGGTCCCCCCAAATGGAGAGGCTCCCACCAAACACCCCTCACAGAGAACACATCAAGGAAAGGTGTTTGATGAGAAACTCCTGGCCAGATGCTATGGACGCACAACCAGCCCCTCCACTGAACTGCCCCAAGGATAAAAAGCTGGAGGGTTTACTCACTGACCCCAAAAATCCAAGACTCCTTTGAAACGTTAAATAATTCCTGGTGGAAACCCAGTAAGGAGCCACTGCCTCCCATCAGCAACACTTCAGTGCACACAACTCTATTCCAGCACATTACACGCCACGTTCCCAACATCATCATCTACCCATCAACACATCAAAGCACCCAGAGCATCCCAACATCCCGTGGCTGGAAGCCTGCAAGCTACCCCGGCGCAGCGACGCTTTGATCGCTAATGAATGAATTTGCAAACGTGGTCGCTTACTAGAGAAGCAACATCTCCACCAGCCCACCTCCCATCAGTCCCAGTATCTGCTCCACCAGCAGCAAAACGGCGTGTCGGAACAGAGATGTTTTTGGAAAATCAAAGGCTGCCAAGTGACAACATCGCTCACGCGGAGGACGCGGGCAGTCGGCGGCACGCTACCGGAGGCAGAAGCTGTAGGCTTGGAGAATCCTTCTCTAAAGCATTTTTAGGCTTTGGGAACATACGGTGTGTTGGAAAAGGCTGAGGAGAGTCCTTCCCCCCTTCACCTGCGCCAGGAGTGCCCCAAAGGGAGCTGGCTGCCTCTCTGGCAAACGCTCTGCTGCTGATAAGAATTTGGTTTAAATCGCAATCGGGAGGTCAGATGAAAACCCAGGTAATTCCTGTTCCTCTAATCTGATACAAGAAATAATCCACGCGTTTCTGTTAGGAAAAACCCCATCATTCACTCCGTTTCATAAGGCTCTAACTGAGTTCCAAAGGCACGAAGCTCTGTGTTTATCCCAATGTTTACCTTCTGCAGCAGATTATGTTTGTCCATGGGAATCCCAGAAAATCCTCGCCTCCTTTATTAAGGCCATGGCAACAGAGCTACGCAAAGGACCCCACTGCCTTTTAGATCACACTCCAAACTGTCACCAAAACCTAAATGAAGATGCCAGGGGTTAGCACCATGATGTAAAAAGATAAACATCCAGTGTGTTAGCTGCTCAGACACCCGGCACACATCACAAGCAGGACATCCCCGTCAACAACCACCAGGACACCGCAGGAAACCCTTCGATGGGCTCAAAGTACAGCTGTGCCAGATGCTACAGAAACCCCCGACTGCTGCACCTCCACAAAGCGCCTTTCACCAGGAGCAGCTCCTGGGGCAGGGAATTGTGAAAGGAATCGTGCTCATGGCGCCGGCGGCCGGGTCAGAGCCCCTCTGTCAATACACGAGCGGATCCTCCCCACCCAAGAGACCTTGCAGGGACTATTTTTACATCCAGGAACTTGATCGTGAAATAAGGATCGACTTATTAGAAGGACCATCCCCCCAGATCTGCTTCACTCAGGTGAACAAAACCCAATGTGTTGGAAACCTTTAAAATCCTAAATATAAAGACAGAAATAAGGCAAAAAAATGGGTTTGCACCATCATTCAGAAAGAGTTTGCTTTGCTTCTCTCTATCTTAATTCATTTATAACACAGAGAATTGAATTATAACTGAACCAGAATTTCTAGCACACCTGCCTCAGAATATGGATTGTCTCTAAGAAATTCTCCCTTTGCAGCTAGACGTGCAGTACTAAAATAACCATTTCTGCTGCCGGCCCCTGCCCAAAACCAGCCCCCCCAGACCACACACAGCCCCCTCAGTGCATGAAGGGGGGAGCAAGTTCCCCCTCCCCAAGAAATACTCAAGAAAAGGTGCTCGGGACACTTGTGGACACTCACAGACGCAGTCGAGGGGTGATTTTAACTCATGCCAGGCCCTTTAGAGTCATTGCCAGTGCAAACTTTGCCTCACTAGAGATAAAAAATAAAACTATGCCTTGGCAGAAAATCCTTTTAGCCGAAGAGCGACGCGTCCCAGCGGGCCAGGATGTTTTCTTGAGCAGAGAGAAGGAGCCTTCACCCAGCCAGAGCCAGACCACAGCACCCATTTCATCCCACGGGTGGATGAGTAGGGTCCCATCCGTTTGCCAACAGCTCTTCCCACCATGTCTCCTTCCTCCTCCTCCTGCACAACGGACTCAGCGCAGAGCTGGGGACCCCGGCAGCTCTGGTACCCACCACCTCAGCGAGGGGGGGACACTGAGTGTCAGCTCAGCAGGGCTGTGTGCCCCCATCCTGCTGCCCCACTGCCCCACTCATTCCTGGCCCCCTGCAGAACCTGTGTCCAGCAGAGCCTTTTGGTGTCCTCCGTGACACACACACCATGCGCACTGCACACACGCACCCACACGCACTGTGCACACCCACTGCATGCATGCAGAGACCACAGAGGGGACACACCATGCAACCTACACTCACATACACTCCCGTGCACCCCGGATACACCACACACACACACCCTGTACACCCCAAATACAACACACACACACCGTACACCCCAAATTCAACACACACGCACCGTACACCCCGCACACAACACCCACGAGGCGCCTCAGACACAACACACGCACACCGTGCACCGCAAATACAACACCCGGGCCGAGCCGGCGCGGACCCCGAGTGCACACTCACACCCCGCACGGAGGCGCCGTGCACACACACGCACGGTGCACACATACACACACGGTG
>NW_008608301.1:0-368 GCF_000691845.1 Merops nubicus
GCTCTTGCTCGTGATGGAGCAAATCCCCCTGTGCCCACACAAGGAGCATTTTGGTGGTCATGGGCCATTTTCTATTAAGAGGCGACTCTGTGCCAGCTCCAGCTGCCTGCAGAGCATCCCCCACACAGCCCATCCCCCCGGGGAGCCGCGGCTGCCGCCGCGAAATGCTCAGGACAAACCCTCCTGCAGCACACAGAATTAAACTCTGAGGTCTTGCATCATTAGCTGTGCTTCTGCTCAGGGCGTTAGCACCATTGCCTCAGGCTGTGGGGTGCTGGTCCCAGCCCTCGGCTCCGCCTGGAGCCCTGTGTGGTTACAGGCACAGGGGAACCTTCCCAAAACAGGCTGAGGGATGCACAAACCAGGGG
>NW_008608301.1:462-881 GCF_000691845.1 Merops nubicus
TGGGTGCTCCTGCTTTGCCAGAGCACTTTGGCCAGCTGGGACACCCTTCCCAGGGCACCCAGCCCTGGACCCAGCCGGTGGCTGTATCTGGTTTACGTGGAAAGCAGAGATGATGTAGCATGGGCAAATTTGGTCATATTTAATTATTACCAGGGGAAAAACAAGCATTGGGCCTAGAGAATAAACCATTGCAGCAGAGACAGGCTGAATTCCCCCTGGTTGCTGTCCCCTACAAGGCACTGGGAACGGGCAAGGGCAGCTCTCAGCCGTGATGCTCACGGGGCTGTGGGTGACTCTGGTGCTGGCACACGGAGCAGCTCAGCCCCAGCCCGGCCGCCCCAGCACCTCCACCACCCCACGGCCAGGAGCTGCTTTCATAACAAGTCATTACTTTAATCTGCTTCACCCGGAGGGGTGTG
>NW_008608301.1:952-1185 GCF_000691845.1 Merops nubicus
CTGGGGGTTGTGGGTTAACAGTTGGACTGGATGATCTTCAAGGTCTCTTCTGACCACAGCGATTCTACGAGTCTATCATTCTCCTTTTCCAGTACTCCCCCCTGCTGAAGAAGCTCTACTGTCAGATCGCAAAAACCTGCCCCATCCAGATCAAGGTGTCCACGCCGCCGCCCCCGGGCACCATCATCCGGGCCATGCCCGTCTACAAGAAGGCCGAGCACGTCACCGAGGTG
>NW_008608302.1:0-1131 GCF_000691845.1 Merops nubicus
GAATTCATATGTTGCAACAATGTCACAAGTACCTTTTTTTGTGTTTTATTAGCTGCAGAAAGCAGAACTGAGCTTGGGCAGGTTTTTTTTTCCCCACAAAGATAAATAGTTTTACCTAGATCTTACTTTTGAATAGCCATATTGATCCCAGTAGGATCCTGAAGATGATGGGTTTCTAATGAATCAGAGCTCTTCACAGAAGCAATGGCTTGGACACCCTCTTCAGCCAGCTGTTTGTTTTGCTTAGCATGAATGTTGAGGGTGATTTATTGCCCAGCCACTGTTCACAATTTGCCACCCAGTGTTGATGTAGTAGTAAGGAGCCTGGTATTTTTTAATCTTTTTCTGTGAGAAGAGGTAACGTGCTCATTCTAATACACATCTCATGAATGAGGTCTACATTCCCAGCTTTCAAAAAACAAAACCACCAAAAAAAAAAACCCCAAAAAAAACCAAAAAAAAACCCAAAAGATGTGTAGTTCAGAAAAACTGAAGGCCAGGCTTAAGTCTTTCAGATGAAATCTTTGAATTTTTCTTCATTTTTGCTTTAAATTAAGGCTTTAAATTCCTTTTGAGAGCAGCACTGCCAGTTTAACTCTCACTTGAGTTCCTTTCTTTGTATATATGATGAACATCTGAAACTGAGTTTGTATATAGCACGACTGTGTTATGGACCTTTTTTCCACAACTTGTAAACAACTTGAGTTTGAATCTAGCACTACCATGGTGTGGACCTTTTTTCCACAACTTGTAAACAACAAAGCAATTGTGCACTATTCACAGCCTGTAACATGGTTTTTCTTACTACATTTTTAAGTACTCCAAATGATTAGATGTTCTGAAATGATAAATAATACTGTCCCTCATTGTGGTGTTCAGAGAAGCCCTACATTTTGGTGGCAGAGTTTGAATCTAGCACTACCATGGTGTGGACCTTTTTTCCACAACTTGTAAACAACAAAGCAATTGTGCACTATTCACAGCCTGTAACATGGTTTTTCTTACTACATTTTTAAGTACTCCAAATGATTAGATGTTCTGAAATGATAAATAATACTGTCCCTCATTGTGGTGTTCAGAGAAGCCCTACATTTTGGTGGCAATTGGGTCATTTCAGCTGGCTGATAGCAA
>NW_008608303.1:0-8501 GCF_000691845.1 Merops nubicus
TCCTTCCCCGCTTCTCCTTCCCCGCCTCTCCCTCCTCATGGGGTGCTGAGACACCGCTGCAGCACCCCGCCGGCGCCCTTGCGCCGGTCTCCTTGGTGCCAGCCCCGACGGCACGGGAGCAAAGAGGGGGCTGATGCTTCCCCGCAGGTCCGGCTGGTTGACCCGCGAGCCTCCCTTGCTCCCAAACCCCACGGCCCTGCCACCGCCCCGCGCCACGCTACGGAAAACATCAAGTTTAGGAGCTGCTCCCCCCTCCCAACACCGCTTCCACCGCGGGGAGGCTGTAAAGGGAAAAGCAACCCTCGCTGCTAGTTACAGACCCCCACCAAAACTTGCCGGGAGGGAGGAGAGGATAGAAAAACAGAGCCGGGCTTCTCAAGTAGCCCTTCTTAGAGGGGAGGGAGAGAGAGCAAGAGAGAGAGACAAACATCTGGGGATTGGACCATATGCTAAAGCTTTGTCTTGTCCTTCAAAGTTAGGCTGCCCTTGAAGTGATTTGTCAGGCGGCCTAACTGTGACAGGGAGAATATGTAGCAAGGGAGAGAGGGATGGGGGCGGTGGGGGAAGGCAGGGCCCAGAGGCAGGGGAGAGGTGAGAGAGGGAACAGAGAGAGGAAAAAGAAGAAAAAAAAAAAAGGAAAAAAAAAAAGAGGGAAAAAGGAGGGAGCAAGTAGGAAAGAAAGAACAGAACAGCCTCTTTCTCTGTCAGGGGTTGATTTTAGTGGGAAAGGAACAGGAGGGTGTAAAAGAGGAGAAAAAGGGGAAAGACAAGAGAGGAGGAAGGAGGGGAGAGGCAACCACTGGAAAAGGAAAGAGCAGTGCTGATGCAGGCAGGGAAGGGCTGAGAAGCAGTGGCTGGGGGACCACCTCTTTTCCCTCTTCCCTTTTGCCCGCCAAGTGCTGAACTGATTAAAGTGTAATTAAGGCCATAAAACCCTCGGCTTATCCACCTGTTTATTCACTAAAGTCGCGGGCTCATCAGGCAAATTAGCTGCTTGCAGGCTGCACGTTGGGCCTAGAGCTGGCCTGATTAATGAAGTTTATTGGGAGCTGTTAAAAGCATTAACTGAAGGAAATCTCGGCAATTCGTCATATTTAAGGGATGGAAATTAAATCTCCTTATGCAAATGAGGGGAGACTCTGAAGCTGCTTCTTTTAGAGGTGACAGGGTGGGGACCTGCGAGTGGCTCTCCCCCAGGCACAGCCCGTGGGTGCCAGTGGTCTACATCCGTGACGAGTTTCCCCAGTCTCAGAAGGAGCGGGGTTACAAACAAAGGAGTGAAAGAGATTTTACAGAACAAGACCTCTCAGTCCTCCAAATGCAAGAACCGGGCCCCAGAAGAAGCAATACGGTCCTTTTGGTCTTATGCTAAGGGGATCTCTCTAGGTACCCAAGGCATTGCCAGTGTAGTTCATCCAGCCAGGGGTTTGTAAGACAGCTTTCATTCTGTGTGGTTGTGCCCCCCTTGGTCACATAAGCCATCTTTGGTTTCTTTCTACTTTAAATATTTTGCACTGTTCTTAGCTCTCAGTCTTGTTATATGGCTTCAATAGAAGCACAAATGTCCACAAAAATTATTTTTTTAAGCAACATTCATAATAAACCCTAAAACTGCAAGAGTAGATGGTCTAACCAGCAGGGAATCCTATCCAGCGCTCAATATTCACTAGTTTTGAAAGTGTTTTCTTCTGGCATGTCAATCTGATTTTATTTCTGACATTAATAGCATTTTCATACCCGAAGCTTCATGAGCCACAGCATTTTATATTAACAATTTATAATAAAAGAGAAATTACAAAGGGTCACAACAAGGAGTGAATGTCCTGAGGAAGGGATAATGAGAAAAAAGGAAGGTCAAAAAAAAACATCTTGGCCTTGCTATTTTTATCATATTAGGTTTACATTTTATTTATTTTTAATGTTTTCATATGAAAAGAAGAAAACACTGACTGGCATCTCATAGAAAAGATGTTTTTACTCAGATAGTTGTGAATGTGATGGGGACGGAGGAGGGAGAAGAGAGAGAGTTTGTATTTGATGTAATTTTTATTCTATATGCTTCTCTGTCTAATTATTACAAAGCTAATTATTTGTTACAATTATTGGATTAACAATTTGCTAATCAGTTTTCTTCTCCTTTGTAGAGCAGCACCAGCACAGTGAAATGCAAGGTGAAAATGTTGTCTGGATTTCCAACAGAAAATTAGAGTGCCATTTTCCTTACGTGCAGATTAGTTCAGCTCCTTTGTGATTTACGACCAATACAGCACATCCTGCATCACACCCTACCATGTAGCATCTTTGTTCCTATAGAGATAATTTTCTCACTTTTTGGATGTGGAGACTATTTGCCAGTAGCAAAGAGCCCCTCTCCTACCATCTCCCATCAGAAGAGATGGCTCATAAAACCACCCTGTGGGACATGAGGTACCACTCATCTTCTCCAAGTAACAGCTAGAGAAACACAGACTAGTACCATGGTAGCTCCCTGCATCTATGCACACGCACATATGGAATTTTGAGGGTACTTCAGCCACAGAATGATACATATTTAAAAGACACATGATGCCCTTAAAACTACAGCTCAGCTGTTATGCACAACAAAGGACTGTTTCAACTGTTAGCCAGCAAACAAACCAAATCAAACTTCCCTGCAAAATAAAACTTCCCTGCAACTTGTAAATCTCTATTTGTTTTTATATAGATAGTTGGTAGAGCATGTTTCTAAAACTGCATTCAACACTCCAGTGCAGGTTTCCTAGTGATATTTCTGGGGACAGGAAAGCAGAGTTTGAAGGAAAAAGCAGCAGATTATTGTTATTCCTAACTGCAATTTGACAAAGCATTTCCTAGAGAGTTAAAAGAGAGCACTATTTTCTAGCTATGGATTTAATTGCAAAAAAGCAAAAAATAATTGTAATCTGTTCATTTGTGGCTGCCTTTCATGTGTTTTTTTTTTTAACCTATCATAGTGCACACTTTAAGAGCATTTGCTATAAATCTATATTAGCACAAAGTTGTCTTAATTTTGGTCAATAGAACACTTGAATTTCAGGAAAAAATAACCACTTTAGGATTTTCACTGAATTAAGAAGAGACCTGTCTGAGACAGAGTTTGTTCCAAATGAACAGATTTCTTTAAAAGATTCCTTAAATGAAATTCAATTGCTTGTGGAACATACTGTCAAAACACTTATTTTTCTTGATTACCATTTCCTTCAATAAATTGATTAGCCCTATTAGGTGGGGTCTTTTAGTTTTGCCACTAATGGGATGTGCTACTTGCAACTTTTTCCTCTCTGTTTCAGAAACAGAATCTATTTAAAGAGAAATATTTATGAGACTCACCAAAAACTTGTAACTGCATTAAACCCAGATGTTTTATTTAAAGATTATTTTGTTTAGAAGAAACATCTGACATTGTGGTGAAATGTCTAGCTGTGAAAGATTTTAGGTGAAGAATGATAAAACATTGCAGTGGTTAAGCACTCTCCCTGCAGCCCTAACAATAATGCTTATTTATATTATAAACTCCTCTTTGTGTCCAATTATAACTTTGTCAGGGATTTTTTCCTCCTTGCTGAAACTTCAGCTGCGAGACCTGCTTCTGCAGGCCACATATCTTTATGAATGTGTATAAGTGCACACAGTAAATTTTAGGATGCAACCACACCTAAAAGTTATCCCAACTATTTTTTATCCAACAGCAATCCAACTAGACTTCTGTGTTTTGCTTTAATAAGAAACATTGTGGAATACCTAGTCAGGCACAGGAAAAAAAAATCCATTATTTAAACCTACTCTCCATATAGATGTACAGAACTCCAGTCATTAAGATAAAAGGATACTGAGTTGTAGAATTCAGGTTGGATAAACAGGCAAAAATCAGTATGCCTTCAAAACAACACAATAATCAGTTGATTTCTTCCTCTTACGTCAGTACTATTAATATATTGAGTATTGGAAAAACAACATGCCCAAACTCAAGAAAATCTTTGTGAAAACACTGAAATAGTTGAAATTTTTTCTTTCTCGTGCCTGATTTGTCAGTAGTGGAAACAAGGCAAATTTTATCACAGCAGAAAACTATGTTATGGAACATTCAGAGACAAATTTAGCCCTCCGAAATCACAAATGATTTTACAGCCAAGGCCAAATTATTCTCTTACACTGCACTGTGCAAAAGATGTCCTAAATGATGAAGACCCTGCTCTGTCCTTGAATAAGTAGAGGAGATGCAGAGACCCGGGTGGGACGAGTGTGAGCTGCTGTTACGGTCAGAATTTTAGTCCTAAGTGACCTCCTGCTTTTGCATGTGGTCTACTACTTAGGCACATCAAGGCTGGAAAGGATACTATTTCACTGTAACCTAATTTCTTCTCATCTCCTTCTAGTTTGTCGAACTATCAATGATGCAGGTTTTGTGGCTTAATTAATTCTTTCACTCTGTCTCCTTCCATCTCAGTCATACTTGAATCTTTGTTCCTATTAACGTTTTACAGCATGTTTTTTCAGCTGCAAGTAGAATCACAATGTTAATGAACAATAATTATCTTTCTTACTTATCTGAGAACTTTAATGAACCTTCATTAAAATTAACATGACATGATATTACTGGAAGAGCTGCACAAAACCTGTTTTTCATCTATAACCTTTTAATTTTCTTCTATTAGATAGAAATTTTAACTTACTGTAGTTTTCTGGGCAATAATTATTGGATTCACTGGGAACTCTTTCCTCAATAGTTTCACAAAAGCAACGGGGGAAAACATTCCCATGTCCTTTAGAGGGATCTACTGTACCTTAGCACTTAGTTAATCTCCTTGTCAAACACACTCAAGAAAATGAAAGCTGCATGTCACATTGTTGGGGTAAGGAATCGGTTAAAGACTTTGCATTTGATTCTGGTTTTCAGAAAAGACAATACGTACTGGGAGACTGCAGCCTGTATAGTTTTATCTGGAGTGATTGTAAATGTACATATGCTTTTATGTGTAGCGTCGTTACTGACAGTCCAAAATGACAATCTGCTGTAGTATAGAAGCTTAGCATCAACGGGCATTTCATCTGAGATATTAATTAACTATAGGAGCGGTGCCTTAAAACTCAGTTTCAAAGCCAGATTTTTAAAATGCTTTAAAAAATGTTCTTTGAACCAGGACAGAATAACAAAAATATATGAACACATTGTTCATGCAATTGCAGGTTAAACTTCCATCAAACCTCACAAAAGCTAGCTTCTGATTTAAATACATTTCTAGTTTAATATTTTGAGAGTAAAAATGAAGTTATTGTAATTTTATTTTGAAAAACAAAAAATATTTCTTCTGTTTCCATTCCATGTATTTCCTGAGGAGGATTAAACCTTTTTTAAAGTAAAACTAAATTCGAACAGCAAGTGTTGTACTGTCATTTTAATGACAGCAGTAGACTTTAAGTATGGAATGAATCAATTATTGCAAGCACAGCCCCTGTGTAAATCACTGATGGCAAACCAACCCCAGGATTATAAAATGAATCTTTGACAAGTATTCAAGGTTTCAGCATATTCTCAATAATGAGGATTAAGTACCTACTATCTGTGAAAGAAAAGTTTTATTCACTTACTAAAGAATATGTGAGTAATCATTAAGAGAGGTCAGATTAACTGAGGTACTTTTAAAAAAAGGGCATCCAGTACAACATCTGCTGGAAAATCAATGATAAATATGTCAATTTTTTAGAAAAAGGGAAAGATTAAGAGTAAGGCAGTGTAATGGAATGACTTAATACTCTGTTTTTAAAGAATGGAGGGGAATTATAATGACACCATAAACTATCATTATGAAAGTTTCTGACATTTTCATGTCAAGAAAAAGACTCTTCTTGAATCAAGAACAAATGCTGATTTCTGCTATCCATGGGTGATTCAGTCAGGTTCAAATAAATCCTGATTCTACACTGAGAAATGATGCTAAAAAAGCCTCTGGACTACTCCTGTATACATTATATTTTCTTTAATATTTTTACACTAAGACAGAAATTAAATCGAAAGTCCTAATCATAGTTGAGCTGTGAAAATGGAAATATTTTTAATTTGATTCTATGTCAATAATGCATATACTTTTGGAGAAGCCTTTATGGTAAATATTTCATTTCACTTTGCTCTCTTTGATAGCACCCAAACAATATTGCATTTCCTTTTTCTGTTTAATTTCCACAAAATAATACAAAACTGAGAACCAGTGTTATCATAATTGTAGAGCAACATAATTTCATGATAGAATAAAGCATTGTGTTCTGTCATCATTTGTATTTTAATTATTAATGAAAGCCTTTGCTTTAACTGTCAGAATTTTTTATTAATGTCTTATGATATTTGCATACTCTTTGCCTTTATATAAGGAGAGAATGTCCAGGAGAATATATATTTATTTCAATTTTTTTTTTTTTTTTTTTTTAACCTGGAATGATTGCTTTTGAAAGCTTTAACAATTGTCATCGCATTGGTCAAGAGATGCTTTATATACACTGGGACTAGGTAGTAAAAAAAAATTTCTACTATAATATTACACTTTACAGTTTGATATTCTCCTAAAATAATGCAAAGTAACTTTGAAAAAAAAAAAAATCTCTGTTGCTTGTAACAAAATAATGTGGCTGGTTATCTAAACTGCTTCATTTCCATTGCTTTTTTACCAAAACTGTATTTCTTTTATATGTTTTTGTGCTTGTGTAGGTTTCTTCTTATTTATTGCACAATGCACTGTCTCTTTGGCCTAATATGGATGATTCATAGTTCAATATTTTCATTGTGCATTAAGTGGTCAATTCATTACAAATTAATTCAACATTTCTAAATTTTATAAAACAATGCACGCTTTGTTAAAATAATACATTCTGCAATAAGAATGTTAATAATTCTAATAGGAAAAACATAATTGCATTATTTTCTAATAACTGAATTTGAGAATGAATCAAGCGTAAGTAGGCACATTTGTAAAGTGTAACTTTTGGATAAAATATGTGTATATTAGAAAGGAAAATTAGGAAATAGTTACACCTCGAATTACTGAAAAAAACATGAGAATAAGCATTTATCCTAAGAACGTTTCTGCAGATGGGAGACTGTAATTATTCTGCTGTTTGTTTATGTGAGACAGTTAAGTTTTCAAATGCAACTTGTTTTGAACTATTGAATATAAACATTCTTCTGCTTCTCTCTACCAAGTGTTATCATATTCCTTTTGTGCCTTTCAGCGGTGTTTTTCCTAACTAACTGCCCAGTTTTCATTATGATTTTGAGGTAAGAGATTCAAGTCACTGGCTTGTCAGCAAAGCCAGTAGTTTACAAAGAGGCCGTTTCTCAACAGCCCCCTACAATTAGTTTACAAATGCTCTTAAAGACTTACAGTGCATTCTTAGACATAAGCACGAGGCACTATGCTTGGAAGGCTTACAAGCGTTTCGCAGAAAACTGAACTGAAGGGTTTCGTGAAAACATAAGGACATAAACATTTCTTTCCATTGTGCAGGAGGAGGGATGGAGTTTTGCAGTAAAAGTCTGGCATCTGGTGGTCCAGAGGAGAAACGGCAGCCCACTCCAGAAAGAAACGGCGGTCACAGACTGAATTAGCTCATCAGCTTGTAATAACCTAATTATTTCCAGTGTATGCATATGTGAGGACTCCTGCTTCTGAAGGACCCCCCAGTATTTATTGCCCCAGGCTGGTTTTTATTTTCACCCCAGAATGTCTTTATTTCCTCCCAAAGAGAAAAATAATTGCACATATTCAAGCTTGTGATGAGTTTTGAAATGCCAAATTCTGCTTAGACAGAAGAAGGAGATGAGATTTACTGCCGTTTCCCACAAGTAATTCTTGGTGGACTGGAAAATATTTACACGGGTCAAACCCACACGTGCCATTCTGGGAGAGGGGAATTTCTTCTGCTCTTGGCTGAACTATATCAATATGTCACCTTATAACCAAACTCATGAAAAAAAACCCTACTTCCCATCTTCCTCAGAGATGACTGACTCAACAGAGACCTTGGAGGTCTGTGTGGGGAAGGGGCACAGAAGAAGAAGGGACCTTCAGAAATACCAAGTCCATTCCCTGTCTTTCCACTCAGTGGCATCATGTAACCCCTGTCAACAAGCAATAAGGCGTGTAGATTTTCACTCTTCCCAACCCAGATTCCTTTAAAGCTTTATCTGCTAACTTTCCAGCTTATACTTGGGTTTCTTACCCTCACTCATGTACCAAACACACATTTATAGACAATGGCAAAAACCTCTTTTAGCCTCCTCTCTCCAGTCTCAATTCTCACCACCACCTTGCTAGTTCTTTCCTGAGCAACTTTACTTCTTAATCAAGACACAGTGAACCACAGGGAGGTCTCTACTGAACTAACACTAACGATGTGAATTCTTTATCTTTGTGGAAACTACCTCTCTGGATACCTCTCTGGATGTAGTCTCTCATTGTCCATGGTGTACTGGTTTGGGGGGGTGGTGGCTG
>NW_008608304.1:0-1594 GCF_000691845.1 Merops nubicus
CCTGGTAGGACTCCAAATAGCTGCTTTGCATCTTCTCTTGCTTAAATTTCACATCTCCACCCACCAGGAGCAGCAGGTTTCAAACAGTTACACTGAGGAGTCTCTAAAACACAGAGGACAAATGACACGGTGAGACACTCTCAGGCTGGAACTGCCCTGCCCGGCACAGGCTACTCTTATGCTGAGATGAAACTCTCTCTCCCTTTACCTGCACAGACAGTTGACCGGTGCTGGTCTGGAACATCCTTTACCCCTGCCCTAACTTCAGAAATATGCCCCTTTGATTCCCACCCTGAACCCCTCCACCCATCCTCTCCCAACTCTCTTCCCTCAACTTAGCCAATCTGGTTTTTGGATTGTGGAGAGCCACATGGAGGCTGTCTGAAAGATCACTGGGATCTCACTGCACAGACTGGATTCTTCCTCATCATCTGCAGAAAAGAGGAACAGAACAACAATGCTTTCTCTGCTTCCCAAAAAGAGACAATTCCCAGATAGTGCTCTCCTCTATGGGGACTTCAAAACTCCTCCTGTTGATGACTGACCTAATTCCCTTCTGCTAGATCTAGTCCCTCATCAAAACATTTCAGAGGACCGGAAGCCTAAAACCCTTCCTGACCAAATCTGTGTGAGCTGTTGAGTATATGCTTGCTGGTATGAGGCTCCTCTAGCAAAATCAAATTGCCCACCTGCAGGTGCTGGTAATTACTGTGACATCAGTCAGATACATTTCCCTTCACATCCTCTTAGTGACAAAAACAGGAAAAATGTCCTATTTTATCAGAAATGCAACTACCTTTGGGATGGGAGACATCCAAAAACATCATTCTAAACTCTACTGACAAAGGCAGGCCCAAATCTCCCTAGGATTAAAAGATATCATGAACTTACATAACTTGTGACAACGCTAGAAAGGAAAAAAACAAGGTTCTATCTTCAATAGATTCAGAACTTTTGAAAAAATACAAGACACCTGCAAAATCAAGAAGAAAAAAACATACTGTTAAACCTCATTCCTCTCTCCTAAACACTGAATGCATGTTTACAAACCTGAGGAAAAAAAAAAAAAAAAAAAAAAAAAAAGACACACACTGCAGACAAGCATACTACCCAGCACACAAGCAGCTATGTTGTTAGGGGTCACGAAGCTCTTTGTGGAAACACCTCTTCAGTACTGAAAAGCATCTACCTGTAGAGGACCAAAGCTAATCACAGCTGGAAGAACTAAAGAACTCTTACTGTCACAAATCCTGGGAGCTAAATGACTCCTCTGAGCAGAGGCTGTAGCTTATATACCCCCTGAGCCCCGCCCACCAACCTTCCCACAATCCCCTGAGAAAGGGGTGGGACAAACCACCAGAAGTATAAAGGCAGTCAGAGGAACAACATAGCCTTTTTTCTCTTACAGGGTAAAGGCTAAAGGGCACAAAACTCTGAAGGAAGAAAAGGACCCCTCTGGAAATTGAAAGACTACCTTTAGTTTCCTACAGCTACATAGATCACATTGACGATAGGACTGGATAAGTAATTGATTGTAATTTTCCTAAATGTAAATAGAAAAGGATAAATATTCTACTAAGCTATAGAGATAGAA
>NW_008608305.1:0-14480 GCF_000691845.1 Merops nubicus
TGAACCTAAGTTGTGACAGGTTAAGTTAGCAGAGTGCCTCTAGTGCTTAATGATAACGGCTTTTAATTGAAACAAATCAATCTTTTTTTTTAAGATTTAAACACAATTTGTGTTAGTAAATACGCATTAGAATTGTCGAACTGGAAGAGGAGTTTTATTTTGACTTTATATTTAGTGCAGGGGAAGTCTCATTTTTCCAGTCTGTATTGGAATGATCAGCCTACACTCAAGCATAATGAAAGGAACTGACTTTATAGACACATGAACATGCCTAAAATAAGTCTACACAGAAGGAACTGTGGGTAAAAAAAGATTTTTAAATTTTTCTAAGGCCATTAGAATTCTCCAACCTATCTTGACAAAAGGTTTAGACACTTCAGCTTTCAGAGAGAAAGAATATATGAAATTGTAGCAGTAGGTTATTAAAGCATTTTAGTGGTCTTAAGGATTTTACAGACACCATCAGAAAACTGAATAAATCTGTAAGAGAGAGACCTTACTCAGGCAAATGTAGATCATTCTCTCAAAGGGATTTATAGATAGTTCCTGTCAGTTAGAACTTCAAGACTGTTAGCAGGTTGTGCTCTGAATCTTTTCATTTTCTCTGTCAGTATAAATCAAGAGTTATTTCAGGTGAGACAATGAAGCTACACCACCATAAGATGGATGAAAGGTAGAGAAGTGAGTCCTGTGACCTTTCTGCCAACAGAAGGAAGTAAAACAGGGAAGTGATGATTGTTTCAGAAGCACTCCGTTTATCATCAGAGGTGATTCTGCAGTTTTAGCTGTGTTAAGGTTCTGTGTTCACTTTCAGAACTAGCACCTGCGTAATAGAAGCCTCTTCAGTATATTTAATTGTATTCTCTGTGTGTTAGAAAAGCACTGAGCATCTCTGATCTCTTTAACTGTATTCTTTGTTTTTATTTGAAAACCACTAAGCATCTATTTTGCTTGCAACATGTAGCTTCTTTTTTAAAAAAATTATTAGTATGCCAGTTTTGTAGTTTTATCTTCCTCTCTTTGACTTCTTCGTACCAACTTTGTCTGGTGTCCCACTTCATAGCCACCAGCCATGCAGAGATTTTCTTTCAGCTACCCCCATATCACCATTGTTCTTATCATACCTTTTCAGTTTGTTCTACAAGTCCTGATTCTTCTGCAGTAAAGAAATCTGTGTCTTAATCAAAAAAAAACATGGCTTTCAAAATGTTTTATCGTGTATAAAAGTGGTGATGAAGAGAAAAGATAGCAGATAAAGTAGAGCATAAAGACTGAGCTACCTCAGTCTATTTGAATGAGCAGCATCCAAGACATTCTCATTAAGACCTAAATTGATGTATCTTGGAGTTGGGTCAGTTTGTGTAGTGAAAAATCTGAACCTGGGTAAACAGTCTTGTTCTTCTGAACAGTTCTCTGAGTGTCTGGGCAAGCACAATATACAGTTGAATAAAAATTTTAAAACCCCTTTGCTGTTTCAAGCCACTTGTTGATAACCAGTCTCTGACAATAACCAATAGCATATGCCTAGGCAAGGGCATTAAAATGGGGCAAAAATGCAATGAGAATTTCCCAGTATAATCCTCCCAATTTCATCAGTGAACTTAGTGAGCCAAAAATGCTGTCATTGAGTTTAAGAGATGTTTGTGGTTTTCTCCTTCTCAGATTTTTCAAACCTTTTCCAAACCTGTGTAAGCTTCTGGTATTCACAGCTGCCAGTTTCTGCAGTCAGTAATACGAGTGTACATAGGAGGGATGTCACCAGACACAGTTTCTTTGAAACAAGAACTTCTGTATTTCCCAAAGATCCTTGCTTGCATCCCAAGAGTTCCTGTGCTCTTCCTTGGTCTAAGAACCACATGTCGAATCCTGCCCAGGTAAACTGAAATTCCCATCAGTTTTGATACCAGCACAGCCTTTATCTCCATGACTGTAATACATTACCGTTATCCCCTTATACCAGATGAATGCTTATGACTTTAGAATCTGTCCTCTTTTCTCCAAAATTAGATTTTGAGACAGGAGAAGACAGAGTGACACCTAACTTCCCAGGACCAATCTGTGTTGGCAATCTAAATGCATAATTAATAGTGCCTATCCCTAGTGTACATGCAAAATATCATTTCCCCATTTGTAAAAAATCTCACAAACACAGACACTACTGAATGTGTCCCAGTTCCCCACAAGAAAGTCATTGTGATGGCAGAATCTTGTAAATGCTGCCTCCACTGCAGGTGCAGCTCACAAGTTCAGGCTGAGTGGCGGTAAAACCATAAGCAGGTTGTCCTTTTGTCCTCGAGTCTAGCAGCTGGTATCTCTTGACACTGCTGGGGCAAGCAGGGCAGACATAAAGGGCTGGTAAAATTACAGCATCCTGGTATAAATTACACTGGCAGATTACGCCTGAGCCATTATCCTGTGTAGCAAAGCAGCATGTTGAGCATAGCATCCCCAAACATATGTTGTGTCTCAGGCACTGCCCTCAGAATGTCCTTTTTACTGCAGCTTAGGAGAAGGTTCTCTGGTGGATACTTTGTGCTTGTTGCCTCAGCATCTCAGAGGATTTTCTCTTACAGAATTCAGAGGTTTAAGGTCCCATCTTCTCTGACTCATTTTCCTGGCAGAGTGTGCCAAGTCAGGATGGTCTCCCTCACAGACATTTCCTTCTGTTAATCATTAAAGCTATTAATGTTTTATCTTTACATACTAATGAATACACATTGAGGATCAGAATGCTTCATTCACAGCAGTAAATCTAAAGCAACTCAATGGAGGCCAGTAAATGCAAAAGGAATATACAGACTCATGTCAGGAGGAAGAAAACCTGCTTATTTATAATTTTTAAACAGGAAAAAAAAATATTGACAAGATCTCATTACTCCCAGCGCTATCCTTTAACCAGAAAGCCATCATTGTCTGTTTGCCCCTATGACTGAACATGAAACAAGGTCAGCTACAAATCAGTCAGTCCCACTACCACTCTTGAGCAGGGGAGCATTTGCCAGCATTATTCCTGATTTCATGGGCCTCAGGCACTGAGGTGCTCACTGTTTGGACAGAATATAAAAGCAAACAAATCTCACAGCCTCAAACAGCGAACTTTGGCTTTGAAGGAAGGTGGGAAAAGGGAACAAAAAGCATTTAATGATATATCTCATGTCTCCTTGACCAGCATAGAAATATAACCACAAAACTGTTTAAAACATGATGCTGCAACTGAGCTGCCTTGTTCCATGAAGAAATCAAGAATCTATGGAAACATGTACAACAGCTTCCTGGAAGTAGAAGAGACCATTAAGGATTTATTGTTTTATAAAGCAGCATATCAAGCAGTAAAACTATTTTGGGCATTGACTGGAGATGTCAATCAGTGTTACAGGAGTCATGCTGACTGTATCAAGTATCAGTATGATAGATTTACATAGAAATACAAATTTGACATTAGTCTTGTCTTCACTTTTGTGATGATGTTCTCATTATTACTATATTCATTTAAATTAAATATAAGGAGTTGAAACACACCATTTAAACAGAAATATGGTGTCATATACCATGAACAAAAAGGATCAAAGTTTGTTAACTCTAAATAAAGTAAAATATTTTTTAAAAATTAGAATTGTCTTCTTCCAGCTGGTCTCTACACTGTTAGCTGGTCAACACTGCCAGCTTGCACAGTAACACTTTGTGGGATGCATGGTTGTGTTTTGCCAGGGCATTTTACACAAGTAGCTCAAGGGAAGACTTGCTCCAGTCGCTTGTCCTCATACACTCACGCACAGTTTTTCTCTGACACCTATGTCAGCTGTGATTCTTCAGTCGCTTTCTTCCCCAAATGAAATTTGCTCTCCTTCCCCAGTTTTGCCACGTATTTATAGTGGAAATGGGCAAGACCAAAACCATTGACAAAGGGGCTGTGGGAACACAATAGCTGAATAGCAGAGGAAAGAAGGTGTATGAACTTCTGACATCTCCTGGCATTTGTAAAGACTTTCCGTAAGATTTACTGGGTCTATAAGTGTGTAATGCACCAAAAAAAAAGTGAACCTTGCCCCTTTTTTTCTTGTTCATTGAAGCTATCGCTTCTTGTCCATCAGACCTCCATGTGGGATTTAAAAAGTGGTGAGACACTCTCATGCCCAAGCCCTGCTTAGTTAGCATATGAATGCTCAACTGATTGTTTGTAGTAACAATTAGGAGGACAATGGATAAAGGAGGAAACTGGAGACAGCAACTAACACCTGTGAATCAGAACTTAAACAGCTTTCTTTTACATAATTAATTAAAGAAGCAGACACAATGCACAGACTTGGAAATGTGGTCCAGAGACAATGCTGATGCGTGTAAATCCCTTTTCAATGCCGTTACTTAGATGTGAGGTTTGATCTTTTTGTAAAAATCTTAAGTCATGAGTGAATGTTGCAAAGTGTTGCAAGGTTTTTTGGTTTTGTTTTGGTTTTTTTCTGGCAGCAAGGGAAAAAGGAAAGAGAAAACCATTTGAGGGCAATCACAATTTCATGGAGGAGGCAGAAGTCCTGATGAAGTTATTAAAACATATGAACTTCATATAGGTAGCAGAAAGTAATTGTAAGACATTTCTAACCTTGCAAATAGCAGTTATGATATCTTGTTATTAGCACTATATACATTTCTGGATTAAGAAAAAAGAAATGGATCCTATGAAACTGTTTCATTAAGTTGTATTTATTGCAGTGTGAGCAGAATTCTATGGCACTTTCTCAAGGAAGCAATCCATATGTGTGCTCAGGGTGCTCATATGCAATTATTTCTTAAATAGGTTATACTGTGTTTCTCTAAAACAGTATTTAATGAACCTATAACATTATGACTCTCGAAATAAGAGTCTCAGAAAACCTTTATCTGCAATTTACATATATTAGTAAGTATTAGGGGGCATAGTCATCTATTTGCACACATCAGTAGTGTTTCTAGATGTGTACTGGCATAAAAAGGATAATAGTGAAGGTTATTCAATAGTCAGAATATATTGATGAGTATTTATACGGTTAAATATTTCTTGCTAGAGAAATATGTTATTAAAAAGTATCTAATATCTAGGCTTTTCTCTCTTCATAAGTTTTATGGAGAGACAAGTAACATTACATGCTTAAGTTACAATATTGCTGATGATCGTACACAGTAAAATGACATGTTAGGATATTTTATTCACTATCTTTAGATGGTATCAGTAGTACAAAGGTAGAGGAAATACATAAAGTCCTCACCACAATTAAGTGAAAGTTTAACTTGCATTGACTTCCAAATAATCTAGATCGGTTATTTCTAAAGGTCATCACAGAATCTGCTTTCTTCAAAGAGGAATTTTATTAATTTTAAAAGGGAAAGAAGGGCTGGAGGGGGGGAAGGAGGAAGAAAGAAAAGAAAGAAAAAGAAAGAAAGAACAAAAGAGAGAAAGACTGCAAAGCAGTTTGCTTTGTTTGTGTCCTTTATATGTTACCAATGTTGATGGTGTCTATACTCTGTTAAACCAATACATACCATTTGAGGTCCAAGATAAGGGCAAAGTAAATAATTAATCAGTAATTGAAACAGTGATTATCTTGTTGGAGGGGTGTGTGTTATCTACACTTAATGTTCGTGTTAGGCTTCTGGATTTTATATCCTAATTTTGTTGCTGTTTTGCAGATTTGGTGTACGGATACTATAGACAACAACGGAAATTGATTGAAGAGATTGATTGGTCATATACAGGTAAGCAAAACTGTCTGTTGAAGAACTTACTTTGCTTTGATATTTCCATGTTCATTGTCACAACTTCAAGAGCCTGTTACATCTGTGTACTACTTCCCATATGTCTAAATAATTGTTAAAATAAAACCGTGGGGAATGGAATCAGAAAATTGCAGGAATTTTACAAGAGGAGAGACTGATTCTCCTAAAAAATCAGTAATTTGCTTTCTCATTTGCATAAGTAAGAAAATTATAGCCTTAAATTCTGCATGACCTTTGTCTCATCACAGAAGGACTATGGGAAATTCACAATTAGCTTCCTAGATTCTTATGTAAAAGTCAAGCCACTTTCAGTAATATTGAAAAGGTAATTTTGTTCTAAACAATAGGTATATTTTACCCAGAATGTAAGAAGTGACTTCCTAAAGATGTGCATAGACTCCCTTACATTTTTAATAATTTAAGATAGTGATTCAAAAACCACCCATTTATGAAAAGAAATGAGGATTGTCAAATTTCAGTCTTTCATATGTTTGATTTAAAATGTTTCTGTAGTTAAAGAAAGTGACGTCTTTTTCTTTCTCTCACTCTCTCATTTTCAAGACTTTTTTTATCTTCCAAGATAAAACATATCTAACAAGTTTTGAGCCTAGAGAGAATTGAAACAGGCTAGTCATAAACCATTCAAAATGAGATTTATAATGAAAACTCCCACTTACACACATTGTACTGCAAAATCCAAGCACGAGATAAATCAATACACTATTTCATGTTCAAAATCCATCTATTTTTTAATATTGCCGTTGGAGGAAAGGAGGGATAAGCCTCTGGGATTACAGGTGACCAGAGGGCAATTTATGAGTTTACTTTAAAGAATAGCAAATGGGTTTGCATAGAACATAGAGCTCTTCCCACTGTGCAGCTGCTGCAGCAACCACAGGTCATGTTTGCCGGGTGGTCTGGGCGGCAGACCAGCACAGACTCGGCAAGCAGGAGGATTCAGACCTGGGGATTCTCTCCCTGAAGGTGTGAGATACCTTTATGCAGTCGTCTTAGTTCATGTGCCTTTCCCTAGTGAATCTACTGTTGGCAAAGCCTTTCTCCCCATCCAGACCTGCACAGTCAGGTGCCTGTGGAGTGGCTGAATGTGAGAAGAGCCCCAGTCAGCACTGTGTGCCCTGGCCAGCAGCCTCCTGCCCCTGCTCTTGCTTCCTCCCCAGGCCCTCTGCTGCATAGGCTCTTTGTGCCCCCAAGAACTCATAATACAGCTGGCTCCACGCGTGTTCAGATGTGGATTTTCAAAGCCTTTGGGGGGAGCTGCATGTCAGTCGAGTACTCAGTGTTTAGGGCTGGCAACTGTATTACAAGCCATGTGGTATGTTGTGCATTCCTGAAATACCAGGTAATTGGTTCATGGCATGAAGGAAATACATTAATTCAGCCTTCACTTAATAAAAGACAGTCTTCCTGAATGTCTTCACAAAATTACAAGTTTTAACATTGTGTGTTGGAGGCACAGAATTCTAGAGACTGAGGCATATTGATTTTGATCTCATTCATTTATAATACCTTATTTTAATCTCATTATTTTATTTCTTTAGCAAGTGATATCAGCTGCTGTATATATAACTATACCTAGCTCAGACAAATGGTTTTGAGGCATAGAATCATATAATTGTTTTGGTTGGAAAAGACCTGTAAGATCATCTAGTCCCACCATTAACCTAACACTACCAAGTCCACCACTAAACTGTGTCCCTCTGCACCTCATCTACATCTCCTTTAAACACTTCCAGAGATGGTGACTCCATCACTTCCGTGGACAGCCTGTTCCAATACTAGACAACCCTTTTGATGAAGATGTTTTTCCTTATAACCTAAACTAAACCTCCACTGACACAACTTGAGGGTTGCGAGAAGGGAAAGGGGTAGGTGTGGGTAAGGGAGAGACAAATCTGGTAAGAGACAAACCCCCTTGCTTTCTAGTGGGTCCTCAGATATTAGAGGTGCTGGGGGCGGCTGAGCTTGTCTCTCCATAGGTTCCAATGAGAGCCGTGACTGTGGGTCCGACCCCAGAGGCAGGAGCAGCCTGTGGCTGTAGGTCAGGCTGCATTCAGCAGCAGCCGTCGGAGTCACCGACAGCCCGGGTTAGTGACACCCAACAGACAGAGTCTTTATGATTGCCCGTGATAAATACACTAAGCTGCAGACTAACTATTGAGTTCTAAAAAGCAATTGCAATTACAATAACAATAATCTCCCGGGGCAAAAATCTCTCATCGGAGCTGAGGCTGCCACAAATCTTCCCAAGAAGCGTCCCTGCTGGGCGGGACGAGGAGGACAAATCTGTCAGTCAGTCCCTACTGCTTGGTGCTGAATTCTTGTCCCACAAACTGAGTCCAAAAGGGATGATATTTATACCCTTTTTTTTTGTGCCTGATGTGCAAAGTGTGGGGATGGGACAATTGTTCCATGTAGTCAGCACAAAACTTCCTTATTTGCACCTGCACTTGCAGGGAGTAGACAACTGCCATGAGATAGGTGAGGAAATGGGGCAAGCAGCCTACACTGCTACACATTCCTTACCAGGGCCTCTGGGGCACAGCCCACTGAATCTTCACTCAGCCCCTGCGACTGCCCTGGCACCAGTTCTTTGTTTGCAGTGTCTTTGTGATTTCTGCTTGTTTTGTGCTTCCATCATCTGACATTGAGGCCATTTCATCCTGTCCTAGCACTTGTTACTTGAGAGAAGAGTCTGACCCCCACCTCACTACAACCTCCTTTTGGGTAGTTGTAGAGAGTGAGAAGCTCTCCCCTCAGCTTCCTTTTCTCCAAACTAAACAACCCCAGTTCCCTCAGCTGCTCCTCGTAAGACTTGTGCTCTAGACCCTTCACCAGCTTCATTGCCCTTCTTTAGACATGCTGCAGAATGTCAGTGTCCTTGTAGTGAGGGGCCCAAAACTGAACACAGTGCTCAAAGTGCAGCCTCACCAGTGCCAAGTGCAGGGGCATAAACCAGCATGCACTTTTCTGAATGGATGACCTATGCTTTGTCAGTACATCCTTTCCTCAGACACTGATTATATTTGTCTTTCTTACAACCTGCTCACAGAAAGACCTAAAAAATCAGCCTCCGTCTGCCAATGAAACATTATGAGTGGGCCTGGCAATCTTGCAGCCACAGAGTTTAATTCACCATAACTAAGAAAAGTCTAACTTCCTTGGTAAACTAATCTGAGTTTGAGCACATGTAATTTTCTGTATCAAATAAGAAATTTCAGATACATTACCCACAGTGGGTCAGTGCACTCCTTTACTGGGATGATGCTGTGAGATGGAGATAAAATGGAACCAGAGAAATAACTTGACTCTTACCTGCTGAAATCATGCAGTTTCCAAAGGTGAATTTTCATTCTAAGCAATTTCACATACCGTAAGTTAATGTGAGTCATCATCAGATTTTGACTCTCGGATAAATGTCTAATAAATGCATAAATGTTACTGGAAACATTCTGTAGTACTTCTAAGGGCTCTGCTTTAAGCCATAGACAAATCCTGCATTTCCAAGCATAAATTCAGATTTTTGTGTCCTGACTTTGCATATATTTGCATAAAAAATACAGTGTTAAAGAAGTAGAAGGCAAAAGTGCTCACAGATGGGTACAACGTTTTTCAGGAATAAGTGGCTTCTACAGCTAATTTATTAGTAAGATGACTTTATTTTAACAACCTTTCGTTGTATTTTTCATTAGAACAGTGATAGAAATAAAAAATTGATATCATGAATATTTTCAAATACTGTATGCTAAAAGTGAATCCAACCATTTTTGTTGTAGAAAAAACAAAGGTGCTGACAAAGTTCATTTCCTATAGTCAGTCAGCTAATTGATGACCAAAGATCATTTAGACGTTATTTAGCTGCACCACTAAGGTTAGACAATCGCATATTTCAAACCATAAAGCAAGCAATGTGAAGTTCAATTATGTCATAGAGAGGAAAGAGAAATTTTTATTGATGCTTTGTTTATCTGCATTGGTTTTGCCAGAAGGAATGATAGAATGGTGTTTTCTGATTTGTTTGCTTATTTTTTTTTTAACATGGATGGTTAACAGTGTTCCATGAAAACTCTGAAGTTCAGATGTTCACATGTAAAATTATCAAATGATAGCACAAGGAAGAGTTTTAATCCCAGTGAAATTTCTTTCTGTTCTGTTTTTACTCTTGGGATTTGGGTTCTTGTTCACAACAAACAAGTTACATGGTTTAGAGGAAAAAAACAGAACTGAATTCTGTTAAAAGCAAGAAATTCTAAACATCTTTCCAGGAAATTCAAAAGATGAAGGTTTTTTAAAATCAAGTTTACTATGTAAATGAGCAGCACAGCCAGTTCAGTGTTCTTTGTCTCATCGTTCAAAAGTATTAAGTTCAGTTTGTGCTGCCATTCATTATGTGATACGCTGGTACACAATTGCCTTGTAAATACTGGCAGGGATATTTGAGTATAAACTGTTTGGTCTCTGGGCATTCAAAGAACAATTTTGTTGTTTACAAGCAGAATGTGAATCATATTTCCTTTTTCTCTTGGGAAAAGCATCATGAATCACAGAATGATTTAGGTTTGAAGGGGCCTTTGGAGATCACCTGGTCCAACCTCCTGCTCAAAGCAGAGCAAACTTCAGAGCTGAAGCAGGTTACTTGGACCTTGTCCAGCTCAGTATTGAAAAACTCCAGGGAAGGAGGTGCTGCCGCCTGGACAGTATGTTCAACTGTCATTTTGAAGAATTTTTTTCATTTATCCAACTGATTCAGCACCCCCTGGAGATATTCCCTTAGTTTATCATTCCCCTTTACTATCACTGCACAGACAAAACTTTAGTTATCATTTGAAAGGCTGTTATTACCACCCCAAGTCTTGGAAATTTGTGCTGATGGCTTCAAATATTGATGCCTGTAGTTTGCCTCAGAAGTGAAAATGGTTGTATTTTCAGTGGTACTGAGAAAATTTAATTCTCTTTCTTGCCCAAACAACATCTCATGGTTTAATTTCAAATGTTGTTCTATTGTCTTTCAGTACTGAGGAGATTGTACTGCAAAGTCACTGCTCATAACGTTTATGGGAAAGTAGTTGTTGCTTATATCCATAATAATTTACAGGTGTATTTAGCTTCTCACTCATTCTAAAAAGGGAGAAGGGGTCTGCACTTTCTCAGCTGTGCTCAAGAGAATGGTTTCAACATTGGTAGCTAATTCTGCTTATGCTGTAAAATGGCTGCTGCTTCTGTTACCACAGTTTGGTCCAGGTAAACTGGAGAGTTTCAGGTTCTCCCCTCATGGTCACCCTGTTTCCAGAGCTGTTTGGCAGCTCTCTGCTGGAAGGATAGAGCAGGCCAGGCACACAGGCACTGCTTTCTGCCCTGCAGCTGCAGCAGAGAAGGAGCTGTGCTGAAAAGTGCACGAGCATGGGCACCCGTGCATGGCCCTTGTGAGACAGCTCTAGGAGCAGGGCAAAGTGAGCTAGAGGGTAAAGGCACGGGACCTGGGTCCTGTCCATTGCAGGCCAGGGTGGAGTATGATGGAGAAGCCATTTCGTGAGCCAAATCCTGACAATCAGGCTGTATGGAAGAGCAGGAGGCAGCAGCAGGAGCCTGATAGAGGTAGGCTCCAGGAGCTGCCTGCTGAAGCAACTGATTTAATGGACTGTTCTACCTGACCAAACTGAAATGTCTCCAAGAGAGCCCTGGCCAAAAGCTGATGAAATCTCCTTCCTTCAATAGCTGGATAAAACCATGCTCTGTGGAGATGATGCATACCAAATTAACTTCAAATTTTTTCTTGCTAGCTAACTACCATGGCACTGTCAGCATAACCTTGTGAGAAGATCTGGTCTTTTTATTACCTCTTGTGAAATAAATCAGTTTGTGTTCTGTATTCAACAAGTATAATCATGAGTGATGTGCTGCTTCAGTTGTGAATAATGAATAAAAGTGTGTACTCTTGGGCCCTGTCAGCTCCTTCTGTAAAGGATGAAGCATAAGAAATCAAAAGAACATGCATTGTTTTATTAACTCATATAAAAATAGTCCTGCAGAGGGTCTTTTCTTTTTTAGTAGACCTTATGCTTCAGAGGCTGTCATACCTTTTCTTGCATGATAGCTCATTGCATGTATTTACATCCTGCAGATCACACAGTCACTCATGGTTCCAGTGTTTTGTCACTAAATTCACAGGGTCATTAATTAAAAAGCCTATTACATTATTATGATTTTGGGAAGGCTCATGATTCAGCAACAGAAATTACAGTGTTGTGCATCTGTTCACATCAAAGAGACAACGTGTCCTCAAGGGGGAAGCTACATGCTGGCATTACTGGCCACAGTGAGGTTCCTTTTAAGGTATCTCAGAGTACTGAATCAACAACACAAAGTGTGTTATTCAACACAAATAAGATATCTATTCAGCATATTTATGAATTTTGAATTTATATGAAGTGATATGGTTTGGAGGAGTCTGTTTCAAACTTCCTGTCTTTCCAAGAGCTTGATCTTTGAGAGTAGAAGGCTACTAGCAGCAAAGTACAATTTATCTAGCTTTGTTTCAGTCAGTATTTGTAGGATAAACTGAGTGGAAAACTGTTGCAAAGGGGTTTGGGGGAAGAGGTAGGAGAATTGAACCCCATATTCATGTATTTTTCAAGTTGGGTGCTTGTAGGACAGATACAAAGAACTGTTTATTGGTATTCGTATTTGGCTCATCACTGGTAAAATTATAGCATTTTTCTTTCAATAAAAATTTAAGTGATCCAATTGTTAGTTTCCTGATAAGGAACTCTGGTAAGACTGTGCCTTCCCCATTTCACTCCTTTAATGCTATAAACAAAGGAAACAGCTGGGTCATTTTCAGAAACTGCACAGCATCTCATTCTGAGCATCAGCTAGATAATTCAAACACAGGAGGGTGGGTTTCTAAAGTATGGAAATCTAAGCATGAAGCATTTGCGTAGTGTGGCACTGCTGTTTTGATAAGGTCTGGCCCAGGGGTCAGAAAGATGTAGAAACTAGCCATTAAGTAAATGTGTTTGGAAATTAAAAGCTTTTTTCAGGAGCACTGTCTTTGGGAATACACCGAAGTAAGATGAAAAAAGCAGATTGCAGATGTCTCACAGTAGACTACAGCCTCTGGTTAAGCCTCTTTGCCCTTCAAAACCGCCATAAAAGTGTCCTCATGTATATACTACTGAATGATTTCTCATTTACAAGTTCATTCAGTCTATGCTGCAGTGTGAAGGATAAGTTCTTGAGGACAGCTTGCTTACAAAGTGCACAGATGATCATTTTGAGATCATCATCACCTCTGTATCGGTATGATTTATGGATTTGTGAAGTTTAAAGCCCAGCATATAATTCTGCCATTGCTGATGTTTATGGAAGGCCACTCACCTCCTACAGCCTATTTATTTTTACCCAAAAGCTATTCTGCTCTATTTATAACATTTTTGTGTTCATAATGTATTCAAATCCTTTTCAGTATGCAGTTTGCTAAAGTACTGGAATTAGGGCAGTAACTAATTTTGTGCGGTGTACTCACAAATTTGAAGCCATTCATGACCTTGCCGTAACTCACTAATTCAATAGAAACCAAAGCCTTCTAAATAGTTCTTCTGTGGGTCAGTAGGGGTTACAGCAGTCCTTAAAGGCATGGTTGGGCACATCCAAGGGTGCTGAGAAGGAGGGGGCTGGAGTGTGGCCTCCCCTGTTGACAGCAGTAGGCTGAGGTGGTCCTGAAGCCACAACCATCACAAGCTCAGTGAGGGATGTGTCCTTCGTATTTTCCAAATGCATCTGATTTAGTTAAGCAGAGCATAGGATGGGCAGCTCATAGTATTTCAGTTCTAAATTTTGAGTGCTAAGTTACTGAAAATTACTGCAAATGAACTTAAACCATGTTTTCATGCTTTACTTTGGAGTTTCAAATGTTATTACTTTTTTTTCCACTCAAATAATAGTTTTTCCAAAACTTTTCAGTTTGAGAAACTAGGGAAACCCATCAGCAGTTCTATTTTCAATTAATCAGTATTTGCTGGAAAAGAAAACCCTAAACCAGTGACAAATTCTGAACTTTCTAAAATTAACTTGTAGAAATGGTGCTTTTGATTCCACATGTATAAAGCATGTCCCCTTCTCATTTCAGAGGTAAAAATAAGCTTCTACTTACCTTCAACTGCGTGTTAGAACCAGCCCAGTTTCTAGCTTGATGGCTGGACCATGCACTCTCTTGTAAAGCATTAGCACAGTTGTTGCCTTTCCTTCTACCTGACTCTTATGTAGGTAGATTAGCAAGAGGCAGAAATCATTTTTATCTGTACACAGAATACTTTCTGTCAAGAGTGTGAGGGGTGATGTGTGGTGATTTTTTATATACAAATGGTTTATATGCAGTATCGTGACATACTGGCACATTAGCACAGTTCTAAGAAACCTGAATTATACAGGAATGTTAATTAATGAGGAGGTCCACCCTAGGAAGTTTTCCTGAAGAAGTCTGTGTTCCATTTCTCTACCATAACAAGCTTTCTGTACCACTCTGAAGAAATAGCGAGCATGCCAAAAAGCTTATTAGATCCCAAAGAAAGTATATAATCCAAAATTAAGGCTCTCTGTCCCTGTACTTGTCCTTAAATTTCTCAACCTTTCTTCACTTTGCCTTTTTCTTACAACTGTGGTGCATATGAAACCACTCTTCCACCTTCAAAGTCATCCCTTCGTGTGGCGAAAGT
>NW_008608305.1:14511-21242 GCF_000691845.1 Merops nubicus
CACCATGTCTGTAACTGCTCATTTGCAGCAGCCCACAGCACACGGGCTGTGTCACTCTACATCCACTAGATTTATCAGCTGAACTGTTCCTTCCATTATTTGGTTGCCAGAATCACAGAAGTGATTCTGCTGTGAAAGGTGCACAGAGTCCTTTTTTGTGAAAAGCCAGATCAAGGCATCTAGCTGCATACATACTTGGATAGTTCTCTTCTCTGCTATGCTTCAACAGTTGTGCCTGCAACAAACTCCATATCCATCCTGTAGTGGCCTCTCTCTGCTATCTTCCGAGAGCTTTCTTTATGAGAAATTAAGGTATTGCTTGATCTGATACTGCCTGGCACTGATCCTATTTTAGGAGCCACGGAAACAGTTGACTGTCTTCTTCCATCGTTTATCATAGGTGCTGCATTGAAGAGCTAAGCTGTTTTCCCTCTGAGTGTGCTGTTTCTCTGTCAGTGCCTTCTGTCAATTAGCTTTATCTGATGAAAAGTGTGTTAACCAGAGACATTTTTAAAAGGCAATTCAGAAAATGAAGATATTAAAAATGGAAAAACAAGGAGAGGAACGATGTGTTGAATGCTAGAAAAGAGAAATAAGAAACATTTACATGTAAGGACTTAGAAATTTCTTTTCAGACTTATGGTATTTCCCAAGCTGTATAAGGAGTCAGTTTAGGGCTTGAGTGCACGGTCACAGACTGACAATTATTTTTACTGCATCAGTGGCAAAACCAAGCACACAACAACAAAAAGCCCACCTTATATTACCCTGCCTGAGTAACTGGAAAGGAAAAACTGAAAAAATACTGTTGATGGTGTATTTAGGAATACTGGGTCAATGGTTCATAAATTCCTTTCTCATATTTCAGAATAGTGTGGGTTTTCTGCCTGCTTGTACATGATCTGACCACTTTGCAGATAAGCAGTACAGCATGATCAATCTCTTTTTCAGCTATATTTTTCCTGTCAGTTTTCAGGAAAGCAAATATTTATGCCTTGAGTGCTAGTCAGTGAAAAAGTACAAACAAAGAGAGATTTTTTAATTCAGATGCATCTTCTTGAAAGCTGGCTTTACAGCAGAGCTGTGGTATGTGTGCACAGAGCTCTCTAAACAGGGGCACTAGCTCATGACCTCTTTAATCTGGATTTTACCTGCTTTCAGGTGGAAGGCAACCAGCACAAACAGGCAACAGACAATATGTAACATGTTTTCTTGGGGAGCGGGCACATACTTTAAAGAGTGCAACTGTTCGTTTTCTTCAGCTGTAAGTACCCACTTCAAACAGATTCAGTAGGTAACCATAACTAATCTTCGTCAACTTATTTAACCACCGAGAAGATATCTGCACACATGACAATTCTAATGTGACCATACCACGTGTATCTGATCCAAATAAGAACAATACTTGTTCTCCTCTGTCAAGAAGGAACTGACGATGGTCTGTTGCTTCAATTAACGGCAGCGTGAAGTAACTGTCTGTTTGCCACTTTCTGCCCCGTGTTTCCAGGAGAAACTCTTTCTCCTCCCAAGTAACTAGTGGAGAAAAAGCCAGCCGAGTGTTTCCTTGACTGTCTTGCAGTCTCTCCCAGCTGCCTTTTCCTAAATGTCAGGGACACTCTCCAGCATGGTTACCATGGTGCATTCAGCTGGTATGCCTGCAAAGGTTCACAAAAGGCAGCACACCCACTGCACGTTTTATAGGAATTTAGGATGAGGGAAGGCACTTACTTGCTATATCCCAGTTAAAAAGAACATAACAAAAGGTGCTTTTTGGCGTATATTCTAGATGAGATTGACCCTGATTTAGTACCATAAAAAACATCAATTAATTAAGAATAGTCTCTTTGTCCCTCTGTTTGTGAGAGTGTTGGTGTATCTATAGATATTTTACAAGTTACAAGTTAATAAACCTGCTGGTGAGCTTGCCAACTCAACATGTCAGTGTATAAATGTAAATGCTGATGAGGAACAGTGAGATTTACAGTGCTCTATTCATTAACTACCTTCTTTAGAAAGATTTGAAGGTGTTTCCTGTTTCCTCATGATGTATCATTCAATCTGAAATACTGTTATTAGTAAAAAAGCTTTTCTTTGATATGGTTTCCTGGTGTGAAAGTCAATACAAATAAAGTACACGCTGTATCCAGCCTTTGGAAAACATTATTTTTTTAAACCTCATGTGTATAACTAACAATATGTAGATAGATTTGTAGCTGAAATAGGAAAATCTTTCTTAAAATGCCAACATATTTAAAGCTCACTTTGAAATCTCATGCAACTGAGTCATACTGTTGTCTCTAAAATATTTCCATCACTTCATAAACAAATTTCAAACACAAACATGAAGAAATGCCTTTGTTCAAGAGAATAAGCTACCAGTAATTCTATTCCAGGTAGTTGTTTCAAGTGAAATTGCCCGTATTCTCTTCAACAAATGGTAGGTAGACCTATATTGCATGAGATTCAGTGATCTTACAGAGAAGAGCTCTGAACTATGGAGTATTTTGGTCTGTCTCCTTGATAAATGTTTCATAGAAACAAAGTGTTCTTCTTCCAGTTGCTCAGCTTTAGCCTTTGTGAATGATATCAGTAGGATTTTCCAGTTTGATTAAGTTCGTTTCATTGAACTGTTCAGGTTTTTCTTATTAGGACCAAATATGGACTCCCCAACTCTGACACCCTGCTGTTACAGGCAATCATGCCATCTAACTCTTCCATAAAAGTAATCACACTCTGGTTTAGAAGTAGTTTTGAAATTTTGCATCACAGTTCCACTGAAAGACTATGTCAGAAACTCACTCTTGACTTTTAAACCCTATCTGGATTTCCAGGCTAGCTATATTAGTAGACCACTGAGATCATCTGGTTCTTCTGACAGAATTGTTTTGGATGGTTGGGTTTTGGAGAGTTCTTTTCTGCTGTGAAAATTTACCTACACTGATATCCCTTTTCTGTTTGTTTTTTAAATTAAACCAAGAGAGTCTATTTTTTTGTCTGCTTGTGATCATTGCACTAGGTTTTTCTGTTCACTGATGGTTCAGCTAAAATTCCTTTGTCTTCAACATGGGTGACCAGCATCTCATGTACTTATCCCATATAAACTGTCCCCAGGACTTTGTGCAGAGACATTAATACTTTCCCTGCTTTACTCAGAGTTGCTTAGCTGGAGCTTCAGAGCACACTTGCCTTTCCATCATACTGTCTGTTTACAGTCCTCTGAGACTTGTCAGACATGGTCTGATTCTCCTCCTCCCCCATGTTTTTGCTATGGTGAGATTCTCATTAGTAACAAACCCTCCCACTAGTAGTCTCTAAATGCATGATTTTACAAATGGCATTGTTGAATTTCATGCCATTTTTACTACTTCGGTTTTCTAGGTCAGCTGTTTTTCCCATATGCTCTACTGGACTTCCTTGTGATGGCAGATTTTCACACGTCGTGTCAGCGGGTGTAATTAGCAGAACTGAGACACTCCAGCCTCTCCTGCACACGCACAGCTTAGGACCTCCCATTTATTGCTGCTTACTATTTTTCTCCCTTTCACATATTTACTAAGCAAGTGAAAGCACTGATTTATTAAATGCTGCAGTAACAGTTTGGATTATTTACTGGTCTGTTCAGCATAATTACACCATTTCTAATTTTTCAAAGACTTCTACTCCTTCCTTGGTTCCTTCTTTCCTTCTTTCCTTCCTTGGTTCCTTTGTTCCTTCCTTGGTTTCCTGGTTCATTCGTTCGTTCCTACCTTCCTTCCTTCCTGCCTGCCTTCCTGCCTTCCTCCCTCCCTCCTGTTTCATTCCTTTCCCTCCTTCTTTTTGTCTCTCAAGATGTCTGAACTTCAACACCAATTGAAGAGCCAGCTATGTTATCATTCATATTCTGCAGGCAAATCCAGCCTTGCTGTAACTCCACTGACTTTATGAGCATGAGTCAATATTAGGAAGCTGGCTCATAAAGTGTTTTGTATCCTAGGCGAAATACTGCTTATATTGAAAGTTTATTAGCTATTCAAGCATCATTAAATTGCAGTGATTTATAGTCTTAAAATAAATGCTTGTATGAATATTAAAAACTCAGCAGATTTATTATGCTGTCACCCGCAGATAAATCCCATTTTGATAAATTCCTGTGTAAATAAAATTTTAATTATGGCTGTGTAAGTACTAAATTTTACAACTGCAACTGATTACCTGTATTCAAAATTCAAACTTTAACACTCTGAAATAAAGCCAACTGAAATCAGTGAAAAGATATCCCTTAACTTGAAATTGAACTTTAAATCAATCCTACCTTATACTTACGACCAATTTATATCACATTAAAAATGGAGTATGTTTCTGCACAAAATTTAAATGTATGGATTTTAACTGTGATGCAAAATACTCAGAAATGCATTGTGAATATTTTTTCTACTTTCAGTGTGTAAAAATTATTACATGATTGAAAAAATTTTATAGCAAAACTAGAAGTGTTTGGCAATTAGCCGAGGAATCAGTCTGTGATACTCAGGGGCAATTAGCTGTCCCTATGCAGATCCCTCGTTATTTTACATTATAAGAGAAATCACAAGCATATTAGCTTGATTCAAGAAAGTTGATCATCAGTGAAAACTAATGTTGACATCTAATTGTCCTGAAACTTCATATTTAATATCTCACTAGGATGAATGGCTCAGCTTTCACTTTCCAGAGCTATTGTTTCAGTCTGGTAGTACCAGATCCAAATTTATGCATGCAAGCATAGTTTTTTTCTGCACAACCAAGAATGATGGAGACTTCTACAAAATGAATGCTAATGTGAAAATATAAAGTCATTTCACAGAGCCTGTCAAAACAAAGCTTCTCCCTGCGTATGATGTTCGTTAGTATTTTCACTAATATCTCAGATGACAGAAGAAAGAGAGGGCATTTGCAAATTCGTGGAGGACATCATGCTGGAAGTTGCAAAAATTATGACGTCAGAATCAAAATGAGCTTGATGAATTGGAGAAATGTTTTGAAATGGATCAAATAGACTTTGTCAATACAATGGTAAGAGCACAAAACACTACAGTGGGGAAGGAAAATCTAGTGTATGGATGCAAAACGGGAACTGTGGTTAGGTGGCTATCTGGCAGTTAGCTATAACTGCATCTGAATTAACAATATGCTGTTGCTGCAAAAAAAAGGCAATCTCATTTTGAGATGAATTAACAGGAATAAAGTGTGGGAGGCAGTTTTTGTGCTCTGCTTGTCACTAGGAAGTTCTCAGCTGTACTTCTGTATTCATCCTTGGGCCACACACTGGTAGAAATTTGACAGTTTGAGAGAAGGTCCAGAGAAGAAGGAAAAAGAGTGATGGGGGGCAAGAAAGCCCAAACTCCTGGGAAAAAAAAAAATGAAGGAAATAGGTTATTATAGAAAAGGAATTATGATAATAGTCTTCAAATACTTAAAAGTTGTTATAGTGTGATCAGTTGCTCTCCATTCCACTGAAGTGACAAGGATCAGTCAGCTTCATTTGCAGAAGAGAAGGTCCGCGTGCAATATTAGGAAAAACTAACTGTGAGAATAGCTGAACTCAGGCTGCTTAGGAAGGCTGTGGAAGCTCTTTCAAAAAGATGGGGAAAACAAGCATTAGTGAGGGATAGTCTAATTATACTTGATCCTGTAATGGAGGAAAGGACTCAGATGACCTTTCAGTCTTACACATCTGTGATGCTTTGGGGCAGCTTAAGACCCTGTTTAATCATCTTTCAAAGAGCACCTAGCATGTATGTTGTTGTGTAAACAAAGACAATACTACCAATCATTCCTGTAGTTACCCAGATTTTCCATCCTTTACTACCTTGTTAATCATCAGCCGTTTGTCTAAGAAAATAATTTTCTATGCTGGGTCATTTCCTCATTTTTGACTGTTTGAGGCTGTGGGAGGAAGGACTGCAGGGAGTATTCCAGACAAAAATGTGGTTTTTATGAAGAGGCACAGAAAACGGTCTAATTTATCTCTTCTGAAAAAAAAAAATGTCAATCTTTTCTCTGAAAGCTCATTTTGGTTTGTAACCTGGAGGGATGAAGTAGCTTTTATTTTATCAGCTCACTTTCTGTCTAGGGCAAGTGTTTCTTAGGCAAGATTGTATCACCACATTCTGACATAAAATATGTGTTATATTTATTTAATGCTAAATGTTTTATTTAGACTATTGTAATTAATTTGAACAGGTATATAGTAGGATCCAGTGGGCATAGGAAATGTGTGTGTGAGGGCAATAACTTCTTAAGGCACTCAGATTTGTTTCTAAGGATTGTCTGATTTGCACACACAATTCAAATTTGATGCGGAAGATTTGGAATATTAAGTTGATAACTTTTTATGGGTTTTATCAAGCACTTACTTCTCTAAAGTTTTTGGATCCCAATTTGAGACCCAAGCTCATTTGCTTTATGTGGACATTAAAAAGTGGTTTACTTTTCTTTTGACATTTATTGCAGACAAATTGAGATTGAATTGATTTCATTTTCTGTCTCTTGGACTACTGCAAGTCTGAAGTCATGCATGCTCATTGCTCCTGTCTGAGGGAAAAGCTCTTTATGGTGAAGCACTGAGGGCTGCCAGTGCTTTCTTTCTCATGCGTTGAGCAGCTCTAACCAGCTGGACTGTCAGCAGCTGGAACCTGCTGACTTTCATGTCAGAGTAGCCCGAGGGTCAGATATTCTGTATTTGTACTGCTTTTAGCCTCCTCTGTATTTGT
>NW_008608306.1:0-11637 GCF_000691845.1 Merops nubicus
ATGTAGTGGGTGCCCTATGTAGGGTTTTATGATGTTGGAAGGGCTCCCCAGATGTCCACTGTGATGAGAGTTTTCAGCAATGGTGGGACACTTGAGAGTAGCTCAGGGCAGAAAGAGGACTATGTATGTAATGAAGCTTTTCCTTGGCAATTACTATATGATTGGAATTGGACTGATGACCTGGTTTATTCCTTCCCCCATGACTTCATTTCTAACTCAGCTCACCCCTTTCTTTGCTACATTATGTACCATGATTGAGTACATTGATCCATTTATTCCTCTGGTTGTTAGCCACCTCATATCTTTCCTATAATCTTTGGAGAGGCATGGTAAAGTCTTTCCTGTATGTATCCTGCTAATGGCAATATCCTTCCTGCTCGGGAATGCAGTCAGCAAAAGAGTATATTGCTTAATTTTCAGGACTGCATTTGTTCGATAGATGAACAGACTGAAAATTATTCTTTCATTTTTCTAGGCAAATGGCTTATGACAGTAAAAATCTTGAGTCACTCTGTAGGTAAATGAGTAATGTGAAGCAAACCAAAAACAAATATTTGATCATTATGGGTGCCTTCATCAATTTACTAGTACCATGAAAGAAAAAGTTTAGAGCAAGAGGAAACCCTATGGGGAAAGTTAAGGATGGAGACATGATGAACAATAGAAGGAAATTGCCTTCCAGCAGTCATGAATGTTTAACCTTCTCTTCCTCTGACTGACAGGATCACATCATAGTCACAGAATATCCATTTGTTCCTATAAATCCAACAAGCTTGGAATGCAATGCACGAGGATATTAGCCAGATGTATTTCTCTGTTATGGTACTTTTGATTTGCCTAGGGAAAATCAAAAGGTACATGATGTCAGAATGTCCTGAAGTATACAAAGCCAAGATTAATCACCCAGAGAAGTACAAATAGTGCTACAGTATCTCATAACACTGTAAATAAAGATTTTGAGGACTAAAAAGTCCATGGGCAATGCCCTGTATGCCAACTCAGCTACTTGGTTTTGTTACTATTTATTATTCTTTTTATAGTTTCCCCAAGGCATATTATATGGCAATCACAACTCTGTTGTATTTAAGTACTGTACAAATAAATTACAGTGAGATTAGATGATTTGCATTTCTTCTTTTCTATGCAAATTATTCTTTCCTGTACTCTGCGGAAAAATACCATACTGAGGAGTAAAACCCCAAGCCTCCAGTCACCAATATTTTTTCTTTTGATGATTTTTTTTTCCCCTTTCCCTGAGAGCAGTATTAAAGGTTTAAAGGTATTTCACAGAGTGCATGCCTGACAAGTTTGTCACCCTTGCTTTGCATGTCAAGCTGCATTTCATTAGAGCAGGCCCATTACTAGCTGCTGTGAAGACAAGATGCTGGCATCAAACTGTCTGTCTCACCTCTGCTTAAGGTAAGAAGTAGCCAAAAGCAAGAGCACATACTTGATCAGTTTTTAGTAGGGAAAAAGATAAAAGTGCCCTGTCAAGGAACCTGCACTTGCCTCAGCATACCCACAAATCCTAGAGAATTTCCCTCCCAAACTAAAGAATTTTTTCTCTGATGAAAGACCGCAGTAGTTGTTCTTTCCACATATCCCTTCCTTCTTATTGCATCAAATATAGACAGCTCAGAATTCTTTAGAGCCACAAAACCTCCAAACATTTGCCCTCACCCGTACAAATCGTCTTAGCCACCCCTGACAATCCCCACAACTCCCACTCTCCCCAGGTCCTCTACAAAGACCTATACTTGTAACCTCCACACCACTGAAGATCCCAGTCCCTCAGCAAGCTAATCAGAGAGTTCCACAGAGAATGGAAATGCAGTTATGGTCCTTTGGAAACTGGTGAATAATTAACCATTTTCTATTGTAGGTCATTAATTTTTACTGCTCTCAGATGGCTTGCTATTATGGAGAGTAAGGTTAATAAATCTTGAGTTGTAAGGGCCAGGAGTTGTGGACACAGGCATCCAAGCACAGGGTGACTGCAGAAATTCCAGATGAAACTGGAGAAACTACTGGTGAAACTTTCAGCAGACTAACTCCTGACTCATTTTGAAAAGAGCCAGAGGACAAGCACTTCTAAGATGTAAGGCTTCTGAGGCAGATTTTTAGCACACAGAAAACCGCATCAGTAAATTAAATTACGCTGACTTACAATGATGATCTGAAGAACTGAAAAGATTAGGAAATAAAATTAGGAGAGATGACGAAAATGGGAGGGAACAGACAGCTTACGAAAGCAAAACATAGAACTTACAAAAGTAAAACAGTCAACAACAATATGACTACTTGACATGGGCTGGCCAAACTTTTAAAAGCAAGCATTCAGTAAGAATGAAATGTGGAATTAAAGGGCATACACCAGAAATGATGGCTCACTCTTTCAGTTAAGATCGCTTTATGTTAACCAAAAAGTTAAATAAGAGTATCATGACAGGCCATGGATTAAAACATAAAAACCAGGCAATATTGTAGAGACTTCATTAGCTAGGTAACAGAAATGGTAAGGGGAAGCAGTAATAAGGGAATTAACGTCAGCAAGAATGCTTCCACTTTCCAGTTTTGAGGTACAAGATAGTAGAGGCAAAGATAGTCATAGGTCTTTTGAAACAATGAGTGTTGCCAGCTCTCAGCAATATATTATGAAAGATTCTTGTTTGGTGATGACAACCTACATCTCATCTTCAGATAAAATCAGAGAAAATACCCTCTGACTGGTTGATTAATCACTTACTGCTGCTTTCTTCTAAAGAACAGTCAATAAACTAATCAGGCAGACTTCACATTCCTACTCCTCAACAACAGAAAGAAATCAGTTTGGCTTTTTCTTGTGATAGGTTGAGCTGACTGGAGTTGGGCTGGGAATTTTGAGATGAGAGGAGAGGAATGGGAAGAATCTAATACGGTTTTCATCAGCAGACAACAGGAAACAGAAAAATCCGAGTAATTCAGAGGATTAACTCTGGGCCCTCCCAAATCTACTCTGTTCAGGTGGCTCATATCTAAAGCTCCAAATTAAGAGATAGATTGGAGAACAGAAGGACCTGGTAGGCTCTGCCTTACATTCAGGACTCAGAGTTTAGGTTCAGTGGGACCAACAGAGGTATTTGTGGGACTACAGATGGTCCAGGATTGTTGTATCACAGGGTACATTATCCAGTTTGTGGTTAAAAGTGTAGCATAGTTTCAGAGCCTTGTACTTAGCCCTGTGTTCTGTCAGAAACTGGAAGAACTAAAATGCTTTGGAGCTAGGCAGAGAATGATCCTGAATTAAAATATAGGGGGGGAAAAAAAAAAGCTTCAGTGGCATTGGATCCTTCATCATTATATCTGAAACCCCGAGGCTTATAACATGGAAACACTGAAGAATGGAAAATCACAGAGTGGCCTGGAGTTGTCAAAGCCTGGGCAGAAACAAAATTACCAGAAAGAACTAAGTGAGAAAGGTAGATATGGTCAGTTCTACATAATTCCAATGCTCCCACTTGTGTCAGCCACTACTGACCACATTGCTAACTGTTTTCTGTGACCAGAGGGTATGTGTCTGTAGCAAGTCTGCACTTGTAGACTTAGCACCTGACTCAGGAAACTCTGTAACAGGTTGCCCTTTTATTTCTGGGGTGCCGCTGCACTTCAGAGTCAGAGATGCTAGTCAAAGCAGTGGCTGGTACAGTCATTCCCATCAACGCAACCTGAACACAAAATCAGGACATTCTGTGCTGGTAGTATTTTATACCTGCTCTGAATTCCTTTTGTAAAAACTGTGTAAACAACAACAACAACAACAACAAAAACCCTGTCTGCAGAGAACACACAATTTATGAAATCTCCAGAGATAAGCACTGAGGAGCTAGAAGCATCTGGACTTTAATCCTATAACTTTTACTCTGACAGGCATCTGCAAACAGCACTACCAAAATCCAAGTGTGTAGTGCTTCCAATAATATAGACAACCAGTTTTATAAAAGGTGCTCTTGGCAATTTAAAGGAAAACACTGTAAGGGTCTAAATCACCAATGGGCTGTCTGAGCTTCTCTTTCAGCTATAAATCTTAATTTTTGGAGGACACAGAGACACAAGAGAGATTTTTGCCAAGACAAGCACTTTTCCAAAAGCTTGTTTGTCTTCCTAAGCATGTAATTTAGCAGTGATTTATTCTAGACAGGAAAATATATTCACCCAAAGCAGTGATGAAGTCAGGAGTTCCTACGGGGACCTTTTGTCCTAGTGGAGGGGCATATTTTCTGAATAATGAATGTGATTAATTTTAACTATGTTCATGTTATTCTCCTGAAATAAACCTTGTAGCACAGAAGAACTGTAGCCTTGAAACTGCCTAGAAGAACACGGGAGACATCCAGTGAAAAAATATTCAGACACTGTAGGGATGAATGACGAACATGAAATGCAGCCACCTTCAGGACAAAGCACAAGCCTGTGAACCAGGAGACAGAGACAGTCAAAGCCAAGAGATGGGTAAGAATTTTGCAAAGCAAAGAAAGACATTTTTGTAGGTGCAGTAATTTATTTTTTTCTGTATTTCTTGGCCTTTCTACAGAAATCTTATCATTTCTTAGATTTGATCTATCAATTCCGAAAGTGCTTGTTCTTAGTCAAATTCCTATCTGTTTCTGTACATGTGAGATTTTTGTACCGTTATTTTCAGTCTCTGTATCCTGTTATACTCCTCCTTCTTGAAATTCTTTTACATACTCATTCTTTTACAAAAGTTGTAATATTGTTTTAAACAACAACATCTGCAAGAAAATTCTCTGTACGCTTCAGCTTTTTATAGAAAACACCAAGCATCCTATTCATTATGTGTTATTTGGCAAGACATAAAGTTTGATGCTCCCAAATGAAAATGATCATGTTGAAAAGCATAGATGTCTCATAGAAGAATCCTGACATGGTTCAGAAGAACTTTTGGTGCTACCTGTCAACATCAAAAGGTAGAAAGTAATATCTGATAAGGTTAACTGCACAGAAATGACAGATTTCTGTGAACTGTGGAAGTTCTCATGAATAGCAAAACCCTTCTCTTGCCTAATGAATTTAAGGTATATTCAAAATGAGGACAGGAAAGACTTTGGATAAATTCTTTCACTCACACATAGTGTACAGTGGCCTAGGTACATGCCTTGTCATTTAAAATATTTAATATATTTTAAATATTTATTTTTTTAATAGTTTTTTGGTAGATTTTATATCAAGACCAGTATAGGAGGCAGAAAATATAAATTTGAAACTGCAAGTGTAATGACAGTGACAGAGAAGAGTCACTGATCATCAGTCAGTCAAGTAATGATAGTGATGAACTAGAATCCTAATTACTCCTGATTATAGGTCATGAAAAATCATGAGATAGGGTTTCCTCCAGATAAATATTGCATAATCAGGGAGATAAGCCTCACACTAGACCCATATACTGCTTGGAACAACAAAAGTAAAGTAACGAAGTTCAAAAATCTATTGTTAAAAAATAATGCCTTCACAAGGGGTACTGACTGATTTAATCTTCCTTCTCCTATCTTGGCAACATCGGGCTTGTTCCTGCCAGGTGCTGTATCTGCCTTAAGTGATACAATAAATTTCTCACCCCTTATCAAACACCCTGTTCTCCATTTCTGTTTAGATATCTTTTCAGATTAGACCTCACAAGACACCTCTGCATGTTCTAATGTCTCAAACATTCCTGTGACCCACTTCTTCCTATCAAGTTATTGTTTTACTTCAGTCTCCAATCATTTTACAGTGACTACTGGTATACTCTTTGTTTTCAGTCTTCTTTATGGTTTTTTACCACAAGGAATTACTGTTTGACTGAATTATTTTATTTCAGGGAAGTAATTAATTTCCTTGTCTTTTAAGATAAATTATTTTCCTCAAATATGGAATTCAAACAAGTAAAGAAACTATTCTGCCTTATGTTACATAACTAGAAGATAATTCAAGTTTTTGTCTTTTCCTGCGAAGATGTTGGTCCATGTTTGCTTGAGATTAATGCCATCTGAGTTTCTGCCCAGTGCTGTGCAAAGGCACAATAGACAAAGATATATTTTCTCTATTAGAATGTAAGAATGTTAAAAATAACTTCAGTTTTGGTAGCAGAGAGCTTCTTGGACTGTTCTTGCAGCATCTTCTTAGCCTTGCACTAAAGAAAAGCACTTTTTGATGTTGTCCACATGGTGGCACTATCAGATCACGTTTGCTTTGCACTACCGGTTCAAGTCAAGTAGCTTTTATTATATTCAATCTGAATTTTTAAACAGTGGTTAGTTTTTTTGTTGTTGTTCTTGTTGTTTTTTTAAAACAGAAGGAATGTTCCAAAGCCTCAGGTTATGTGTTTAATGACCTATCTCCGAAACTCACAGGGACCACCCACAAGGGTGGATAGAGGAGTGTGGGAAAATAAAGGGATAAGGGAATAAAACGTGTCCTCCAAGGCTGCTGCTGGTCAGTATGCTTGTGGAGAGGAACCGAGAGGAGAGGAGCCCACGGTCAGCTGCTGTAGGGACTAGATGGCTAAAGCCAGCCTTTTGGGAGGAGTTAGGATGTGTCGGTGCCCCTGTGTGTGTGTGTATCTGTACCAGCAGATGGAGAGGGGCTCTGGCCTTGAAGCTGGCATGCCCAGGTGCTGGAAGGTGAGAAAACTGGGATCCAGGAGCCAGGCACCGGGTCAATTCAGTGTTTAAAGTCAGTGACCAGAGGGATCCACACTTTATGGATTTATATGGATTTGCATATATTTTCCACTAACACGCTTTCACCCTGTTCAGCCAGGAGAGAAGCAGCATCAGAGCAGTCCTGTCTGCATTAGACCATTAGTATCTTCATGAGTGCTGTGGTTTTGGTCCCCGATGAGCTGTGGATATGTATATATGTATATATATGGTGAGCATGTGCACTCACTGGGAGTACACTCTCAGCCTTGCTACCGGCTGGTTGTGGAGATGTGGAGCTTTGGCAGCCTTGCTGCTGTTCAACTACTGGATACTAACAGAATGTATATAATATTTAGATTGGTAGTACTGCTGCATGCTTATGACTTTAAATAATAACTTTTAGTCCTATTTTATGTTGGGTTGTTCACTTTTAATTTAGGAGTTTGAGATTTTAGACTTTTTTTTTCCCAATTAAGTATAACTTATAAAGCATAAATTAAAAAAAATAAAATTGGCACAACATTGAATTTCAAATAGATATGAGTTTCTTGACAATAATGAGGTGACTAACGTTAGTATTAAATGCCATTTGTTTTAGCTTGACTCTTGCCACATGCTAGACTGAGCTCATTCTGCATATTGACAGAGCTCTAAATTCCAATTAGGCATCGCTAAGCTATTAGGAATTAGATAATTTCACTTACAAGAACATATTGTATACCATGGTATTAGGTACTAGTTTAGCAGATGATTTTCTTTTCCTGCTTGTTTTTTTTTTTTTTTTCTACTTCAACTTCATTTTTGTGTAAACTCAACCCATTACCTTCATCCTTTTCACCACAATGCAAGGGTATTCAAATGGTTTGTTGTTACACTTCACCTAATTCAGTATAATTCATGCTAGAGGGGATATATTTTATTGCTTCTAATTGTATCTTTAATTTATTGTCATAGTTTGTTTACATAAGTTCTGTTACATTTAAATATAAAAAATAAACACATACAAATGTTCACATACAATACACAAAACCTTTACGTAGAAAAATTCGTGGAGCTATACAGCACAGACATTTCTATCTAATACAGTACATGAAAAGGAGATGCAGAACTGCACACAGCTCTAAGGAGGTGTGTGGCAATTTTTTAACATTGCACATCGATACTGTGTGGCAGTTTAAGACAGGAAGGAAATGGCAACTAAGACTTGCTGCAGAAACTGCAGAAAGAAGGGTGAGCTCTGTTGCACAAACCAATCTCAACATCCACAGTTGCAGCAAGTCAACTCAGGAGACATCTAGACACCTAAAGAGAGACCCTGTTCTGCACCTCGACAAAGTGTCATAAAAAAAAAAAAAAATCAAACAAAAACCAAACATTTCCAGGAATATGCTTGTCTAGTTTGTACTTTAAAATATCCCATGCTGTAAAATTCACTTCCTCCTTACGGTATATAGTACAAAGTGTATAGTCTCCTAAAAGTTGTCAGTTCTGATACGACAGTCTCACTTGCTGCAAGGTTAGCACATTAATTCTTGTCATATGCACTGCAAACACTGAGAAAAGATTATTCCCTTCCTTTTGTATTGCTCCTTTATGGATTTGAATGCTTTTATACATCCCATTATTTTTTAAGCTCTAGATTAAACAGCTATTTCAGACTTTTCTTTTGGATTATGGCTTCTAGACCTTCCACCATTCTCACAGGTATCCTCTGGATTGTCTCACCTTGGTTTAGAACTTTCTTGAAGTTTGATGACCAGAGTTAGACTAGGCACAGAGTGATACAACAGTGAGACAAACTGAAACGTTGCTGTACCTCCCTCCTTTAAAGGCAGTATGTCTCTTCTAAGAAAAAGTGCCCTGAATTCTTCAGTGCCAAAGACCTCACTCATGTGTCAGCTAAAAGCAGCAGCACTTGCTGTTGCTATGTTGTCCGTTGCACAGCACCAGCGTTGATGATACTGGCTATACCTCCCCACAGCTTGTAATGCTTTACCAGGCTACTCAGGAGACTAGTTTGGGAGAGGAGGGACACTATCCTTCAGTGCCTGGCTAGACTTGCCCACCAGGGCAGTTCATACGGCTCCCACCTGTCCTTAGCCGAGGCCTTCTTGCCTAAGTGCTTCTGGAAGTGTGCTGCACACTAAATAATTTCCTTTGGACACTGTAAGAGGCCTCTATTTAACTATGTTACTGTTAACTTATTTTTACTTACTGTAAAAATGTACTTTTTTTTTACATTACTGTAATTATTTTTCTTTTCCTGCTTGTCTCTAAAGTAGACTCACTATTTACTTCTTGCCTCAATCAATGCTAACATCTAGTAAAGAATTCTCATTTAATATTAATTCAGCATCAAACATGTTTAAAACTGTAGTGGAATCAAGTATATGCTTTAAGTAAAGATCTCATTTATTTAAAATTAGTAAAAATACCTGAATATGTTTCTAGCTTTTTCTAGTCGGGATGATAGAACATGCATGGGAAGTGAGGTCAACCTTTGCCAGAATGGCTATATATTAGCAAATATAATCCCCTTTCAGAAGGACAATCTGCGAACACTTCAGAGACAACAGTTTCAGTTCATGATTTATTTATTTTTTTTTAACAACTGAGGGCAAAATAAGAAAAGTAATGGTGATAAATTGTAGTGTATTGTCCCTAGGATAGTGAATGCAATTTTTTTCTAACAAAAAAAAAATGTGGGTAGGTACAGTGAAGCTTGCAATGGCTGTCATCTTAGTTTAGAATGTATTTTTCATAAAGGTAGACTTCAGCTCTCTCTGCAGCTGCAGCTGATTATTTTGTATAAGTATCATAGAATCATGGAATCATAGAATGGTTTAGGTTGGAAGGGACCTTAAAGATCATCCAGTTCCAATCCCCCTGCCATGGGCAGGGACACCTTCCACTAGACCAGAGTGCTCAGACCCATCCAGCCTGGCCTTGAACACTTCCGGAGAAGGGGCATCTACAACTTCTCTGCCCAACCAGTGCCAGTGTTTCACAACCCTCACAGTAAAGAATTTCTTTTGAATATCTACTCTAAATCTACTCTCAGTTGATCTCCTTGTCCTATTACTACACTCCCTGATAAAGAGTCCCTCCCCTGCTTTTCAGTAGGTGCCTTTTAAGTACTGGAAGGCTGCTATAAGTTCTCCCCGGAGCATTCTCTTCTCCAGGCTGAACAATCCCAACTCTCTAAGCCTATCCTCACAGGGGAGGTGCTCCAGCACCCTGACCATCTTCACAGCCCTCTTCAGGACTTCCTTGAGCAGGTTCATGTTTTTCTTATACTAGATTCCTAGAACAAATAGGATGAACCAGAAGTGACAGTCTATTCTCATGTAATATACAAAGAGGAAGTGATTTAAACAAGCCACATCTTCTTTTCCGCGTATTAAACTCAAAATAGGTATACAGAAATCAGTAAGTTTTCTGTGGGTTTCCTGGTATAGCTGATAGGCAGGATATACCTCAATCATTTTAGTTGAACACTTAAAACATGCAGTGTAGCACATAGTACTGCAATGTAGAGCATGAAGAAAGCTTACACAAGCAAGTACTTTGCTGATTTCCTTCAAATGGTAGTAGTAGTACTGTATGAAGTCTAAGCTTTTGTAGTGAGGATGTTCACTCCCATGCTAATAGTCATACTCGTGATCTAAGAAGATAAAATAAAATTACATTTTCTGAAAGAGACAGCAAAGTGAGGAATTTATTCAGCAAAAAGATGTATGTGGAAAGGGGAAACTCAGAAGCATATCAGCATCCACTTCCTTTGTCATCTTTGATGCTGCAACTGACATGGGGTAAGACAAAGAAGGACAAATAGAGGTAAGAAAGCATTGGATGAAAAAGGCTTTGTGGTTCCCCTGCTGCTCAAAAACCAAACCAAACCAAACCAGAAAACCCCCAGCCCCTGAAAGGAGGAAAGTTTCAGGTCCAATGTACCTGGCTACACTCATTGTCAGGGAGAGGGAATCTATGCAGTTGGCTTGGAGGTGACCTAGATAGATACACCCCAGTTTCACCAAGACCCCTTGCTGTAGCTCCTGGTATGTCTGCTTCTTCCACACAGTATCCTGGCTCCAAGTGTGTGACCTGTAACTGCGTACTGTGTTGGGATAGGTGCCACAAGAGTAAGTGTTCGTCTCACAAGGGCAGCATCAACAGTACATGCCTAGAGCTGAAGGAAGGGATGATGCTGAGTAATCTCTGCTGCCTTCCTCAGATTTCATCCATCCACTCAGTCAACACCCTGCATGCTAATGTTGTAGAAACACTGCGGCACTGCCAGAAATGATGAAAAATAAGAGGTATATTGGCATTGCTTCTCCCAACTTCTCAATTTCACCTCTGTATGAATGTTTTTCTGTCCCAATGATACAGATCAGAGATGACTTGTCTCTTAAGCAGAAAAATATCCTTCTGTTTCCTGCATGAAGCTAAGCCTTAACTGTAACAATAAAAATGAAGGAGGGAAAAGGCGTAACTGAGATTCAGGATTTGTGAGATGTCTTTTGAAGAGGCAGAATCACATTTTATACTGGTGGCATAAACACTGTTGCATGGCTAGTGTGGTTTGAGTTGAAAAGTGGCTGACGGTCTTGCTAGCTCTTTCAAGTAATTCTGTCCTGCTGCTGTTATGTAAGTGCCCGTGCCCTAGTTTGCTTGTGCTGCTCCCCACCTTACACGTGATGATGCTCTGGAGCCTACGCCGAAGGTAATGCCCCACCGCAGGCTACGTAATACAACAATAATAATAGTAATATGACTAGTAATAGTAATTAGCACTGACAACTCCATACAGTCTTTCCCAGAAGTATTTTGGCTACTCGCCAGGGTGCACTTTGGGGGTGCTTAAGCTCGGGGCTGAGGCTGGTGCCCCATCCGCCGGTTCCCCGGCACAGCGACCAAGGCAGCCGCCCCCGGACAAGCTGCCCCGGCCTTGCTGCAG
>NW_008608307.1:0-6476 GCF_000691845.1 Merops nubicus
TATATAATTATTTATTTATCTAATAAATGTCTTCTAAACATTTTTCATTTTTTGAACACTCTGCATGTCAGTGAACATTTTATGTTCCATCCTTTTCTTGACACTGCTTAAAACTGTGATCTTAAAAGGTTTTAGTGGAAGAAAACTCTTCCCCCCCCCCCTTCTTCAGTGAATCAAAATATCCAAAAACAAAGCTAATATTTTTTTTTCTACAGAAATGGCTCATAAGCTGAATTTTGCTGGGTGGACAAAAAGACACTGAACAAATTACAATGAATTTCCTGCTTTATAATCCTACAGACCATCTAAGGAAAGCAGCGTGAGTAATGATGCAGTGCTGTGCTCTTTAATGTTCTCCATTTCAAGTCCAGACTTTGTCTCGTTAGGCATGGATGCAAGCTGCAAAGTTTGGATTCAGATTTTTTAATGAGCATTTTGAAAGTTCAGAAGTCTGTATAACTAAGCTTTTTTTTTTTCCTTCTTTTTTTTTTCCCCAGGCTGTTACATGGAAAGGCTTCTGCTGTGAGGTTTGGATCAAATGTGGAGTTTTGATTCAGTTCTATTTTTGTTTCTAATGTACTCAAGTTCACAGCGTTCAGAGACTGTCATAAACCCTCTCCCTGTTAAACATGCGCATTGTTAAAACATGCAGAAGACTTGGCTCAAACTGAGCGTTGCCTAATGGAAGCCAGCAAAACTGTGGGCTGAACAAAACCCCTAGCTGCAGTGTATGACCACAGTGAACACCTGGGCTTGTTGGAAACGGCAAAATAAATGACATTTTCATAGGAACTGTGCCTGAGAATTGTTTAGACATTCAGCACCCTAGCTCAGGTAAGGACATTTCTGAAATGCTTCTGGTGCTCCAGGAAGGGGCCGTCTCAGGCACCACTCAGATTTTGAAAGAAATGATCTTTCTGGCCGTTCTGCTTGTGAGGCAACTATAATACATGAAAACAAGGCCCACTCTTGAATTGTCAATAACATAAGGCTACCTTTTCCAGCTGCTTTGTGAGCTGTATCTGCTGGCACTACAGCTGGAGTTGGGTTGGACTAGATGACCTTTGGAGGTCCCTTCCAGGCCAAGTGTTCTACGATTCTATGATTCTAAGTGTTGATTGCCACACTGCTCCCTGGCACAGCTGAAGTGCCTTTTCTGACCACTTGCACACTGAGCCTTGAACTCCTTGGCCCTCAACAGATCACTCCACACAAGTATTCAAGCCTCATTTTGAAAGCATCTTCTTTCAGTTTATCCCCTGTAACACTTCCATTCCACTACATTCCTTTTGCACATGAGGAGGTGAGGGCAGGGAGACATAAACAGGATTGCAAACACTTTGGGGGAAGTTTGTCACCCAGCTGGGTTAGGGTTAGAGTTCTCTCCTTCAGGTACTGCTGTCTTTTTTTGGAAGCTGGGAAGCCTTTAATGATGATGGTATAAACTGGTGTATGCCTCAAGCTGACCATGACTAGTTTATTTTGATACCTTGTGAGAAGCTGTGATGTGTACTATACTTGTGAGGGCTGGCTTCCTTATTTGTGTTGGGCTGATAAGGTGGTGCACAGGCTACCCTTAACTCAGCAGGCCAAGGTGGGCTTTTGTGTGACATCTATGGCAGGCTGCCTTAGAGAAGATGGTGTTGAGAAAAGTCAGAAACAAAATCTCAATTTTTTTTCCCTGCCTCACCATAAAATAAACTGTTTTTTGCCTGTATGAACAATTTCATTGTAAAACCAAGCCCCAGGAATGTAGACCCATGATGAAAATACATAATTCAATTTGAAGCTGAGCATTTGTTGTTAAAAGTGTTCCCAGGAATAATATTTAAAGGAGGATTACATTCTTCTATACCTTAGTTGCTTTCTTCCTCTGGTATAATAAATTAAGACTCTGTGTACCTTTCACCCCAAACACCTCAGCTGATACTTGATGAAGTTCACTTGAGATTTTTGTACATGCTTCTAAAACATGCTACCACTTTATTTGCCTTTACATTAAGTAAATGCCAGGCTCTAAGATTTGTAGCCTCCTCTGTCATGCAGGATCCAGAAGGTTGTGGACTTTGACAGGGTGGTAGGTCTAAACTAATTCAGGAGACAGCTGTTGACAGCAGTGAAGTCTATTTTGTCTGAATAGCAACACTTGGAAATATCTTTGATTTCCTTTGTGGAAGTAAGAAAAGAATCTCACCCATGCCATAAATACTTTTAAACCACTAAGATTCATGTGAACGCCAGTTGGAGATGATTATGTCTGAGCTGTGTGTGGTTAAGGGGACTACTGAGGGTATTAGTACCCTGTGTATGGTGTAGGTCATTTGGTGGGAGGAATGGAAATGACTCTGAATTTGCCCCCACCACAAGTCAGTGACCCTCTAAGGGTGGTGGTGGATGTAGACAAGGGACCTTAATCATGCACCTGTATGCTCCCAGTGTCATCCTGCACTCACCAGTACCCCTGCAGGAGAAAGTTGCCTCAGAGCTGTGGCAGCCCCAGCAGAGCAGAGCAGCCAAAACCTGGTGCCCCAGTGCTGCCAGTATGGGGGGAGCTTGGGGTTAGGCTTGCTTCGTCATGTGTCCTGAACTTTCCAGAGCATCTTGGAAGAGGCTGAAAATCTGGGCAAACATGCCTAGCAAAATCCCACCGTGGAGTAGCCTTGTGCATGAATATAAATCTGTCAAATGCTTATGGAAAAGTCATCCTGATCCATGTGTCCCTGGTGCCCCAGTGCTGCCAGTATGGGGGGAGCTTGGGGTTAGGCTTGCTTCGTCATGTGTCCTGAACTTTCCAGAGCATCTTGGAAGAGGCTGAAAATCTGGGCAAACATGCCTAGCAAAATCCCACCGTGGAGTAGCCTTGTGCATGAATATAAATCTGTCAAATGCTTATGGAAAAGTCATCCTGATCCATGTGTCTCTTTTGACTCCTTATTGTGATGACTGAGAAAAATAAATCTAAGAACTTGATATGCTCACTTTTAGTAAAGTGAACATTTTTACAGTACTACTAGAATGCTAAACTGGGACTCTTCTGGTATCTGGAAGTTCCTGGGTTGGAGTCTTTTTGCCATAAAATACACTCATCCCAAAGCTTACGTTAACCTCTGAGATTTTGAAGTTGTAACCATAGCAAACATAAAGAGTGTAAAAGTGTTTTGTCAGTGTTGTTTAGGTTCTAAATGGTGCAATCTGTATTTCTCTGAGATGTGATATTCTTTTTGGTCTCAAAACAGACTTGGTAATATCAAAGAATTCCAGTGGACTATTTCAGTTATAAAAGAAAACTAAGTCTGATATATGACTGCTCAAAGAGTTTTTGAAAATATCATAGCAGAATGACCTTCAAAGAATGTGTCAGTCTCAATAAACACTCAGCACAGCTGTGATATCAACCTTCTTTCCTGGGCTTCCCGAGGTACTGCAAAAGCTTTCGGGAGTGGGAGGTATTTACTTTTCAGCCCAGCTTGAATTATTTCTATATTAGGTTTTATTGGATCTATATGTGGCTATTTTATGGCTCTTTAATGTTTATGATGTATTTATTATCATTCCTACATTTTGGCTGCAGCTCTACTGAATAGGGACTATCTAAAGATCATGAAGCTATTTGTTATTGCACCTTTAATTTACAGCCGCTCCATATTTTTCATTTGAAGAGTTTGGCAGTGTGACTGACATTAATTAAGTCTCACTATGTCCATCTGAATTCATAGTCCCATATACAACGCATTTTAACTAGGGGTAAACTGAGTCCAGGAGCAATCTGGGCAATGAAGCAAGTTAATGACAGAACCTGGGAAGGAAGCAGCAGATGGGAGACCTCTGTTTCCAGTGCCGAGCTATAAATTACGTCACTAAGCAGATCAAAAGCCATTCTCTGTTGCGCAAACATTTGCCACTCACAATCAGAGGAGTAATGGTAAAGCCCAGACTGCTTCCTGGTGAGGATTGTTGGCTGGCAGCAAAGGGAGATGGAGTTTGGCTTGGCCCCAGAAGCAGGTCCAGGCCCAGCCTAAGTAACAAGGCAGTGTTGGGGTCACATGAGGAAGGAGTGTGTGCATTATACTCAGCAGCTCTACTATTTCCTTGGCTGCCCATGTATCTCAGCATACGTAGCTGCTCATGTGAGGATATCCTTCCCTGGAGAATCCCCCTGGCCAGAGTCCTCCATGTGCTTGTCACTTGCTACCTTCCTTTCTGTTCGCCAGCTCTGACCTCCTCTGAGAGTCCTGTTGCTCTCTAACTTCCTTCAGACCTTTTTGGTGCTGAATCACATACCAACAACAATTTGCCCCTTTACTTCTGACCTTCTAATTTTCCATCTCCTCTTAATAGAAATAACATATAAGATCACAAGATCACAGGAAAATCCAGATGGGAAGGAATTTCAGGTCATCTGGTTCAGCCTTTGCTTACCATCTTCTCAAATCTCTTGTGTGTTCAACTAATAATGTTAAATCATGACTCAGTTTGCAGGTGCTAAAAAACCAGAGTACTAAAGAGGACCGAAGAAGCAAAGGGGACTTAACACCACCCTCAGCTTGCTTCCTCACCAAAACAATTAGCTTAGATTCACATTTAAATGATTGCTTGATCTTTTTTTCACATCCCCCCACTTCCCTCCTCCCTCCCTGCCTCCTCCCCCCCGCGTCCAGTGCTTGGGAACAAGTTTAACCTGTCCATGCCATATCGTGAAACTTATACACCAACATATACTTAGTCTCTATGACTGTCTGTGAACTGAATCTCAAACACATAAAATACTTGCTTTCTTCCATGGCAGCTGTATAGAGATTGTGACTGATTGTAGCAAGGAGATTTGCTGGCTTTCAGTGACCCATCCATAGAAACTGGGAAAACTAGTAGAGGCCCTGAATGCTATGCAAAGTCTGAACCTGGCATGGTGAAGGGAGAAGACTTCCCTAGTGTAGCTATACTGCTTCCAGGGAGGCAGCTTTCTTGGGTGACTCTGGATGCCTCAGTATGCCAGATAGAAGGATGCTTACAACTCTTTCTTCCCTGTCCTGTATTTTCTAGGGTGATGTTCTCCTACACTAAAAAGCTGCTTTTTTTTCCCTGCAGTGGTTATGCTACACAGATGAGTGATTCTCTGTTATGTCTGTAGGTCATAGTGTCACATACCTGGTTACTGAATGCTATTTTCATATCTGAGGGATAATTTTTCTCCTTGTATACCAAAGTGGAATGCTTTATGATTAAAGAGAATATATAATGGACATTATCGTTTTATGCTGATTACAATATTTCTTCCTCAAACTTATCACTGTATTTGGACTATTTTCCCTCTACCCCTTCTCCTCTCCTCCAGCCTTGCCCAAATCATACTAGCACACATGTCCTAAATTAAGCTATGTTTCAAGTTTGGACTCCTCCAGTTTGCTGGTTTTCAGCCTGTCAGTAGTCTGTAGGTTAAGGCACAGTAAACAGAGCTGTTCTTAGAAATATACTGGCTTGATAAAAGCATATAGTTTCAAAACCACTCAACAAAATATTCATCAGAAGGGATATCATGCTATTGCTCCCCACATGTAGTCAATATATCATTTTAACTACAGTGCATTTACCGTCTGTTTATCATCCCTTCTGAAGCCATGTGGAATACTCATCTTCTCTAATCCTTGTCTATAGTATTTCCAAAGTACTTTACAAGCTTGGAGTAACGGACTTTAATGCCTTGCAGCAGCTGAGCTGGTAGCATATATGATACCTTAAATGTAACAATCAAAGGAACATGCAAGATTTTGGTATTTCCGCTGGCTTGCAGATGTGCAGTGTCCAGGTCCAAAAACTGTAATGTCAAGTTTAGACTAAAAGTGTTTAAAACAAAATAATGTCTCATTGCTCTGTGTCAACACCCCTATAATGTGAGGGGGTATTCTCTGATAGAGGGAACACCAGTATTAAATATCAGTTATCTGAAACCTGCAGTAATTTCTTTTTTTGTATGTGTCCATGAATAACCTTGCTCAAGATTTATGTAACGGAGTGTATTGTTTTATTAATCCAGAGCATGTGGCATTCTCCAGGTGCTAAGCTTTGATCTCCTTGACCTTCCATGTATTACGTTTTCTGGTTCTCATTGACACTGATGCTCTTGATTTAAGGTAATCCTCTTATTGTTGGGGACAGGAAAAAAAACACAGGTGAACTCTGCAGTAAACCTGGAATCCTTTTCCTTTGTTTTGTCTCAGTTCTAGTTGAATCTCCACTAAATTCAGTTCAGCAGAATCCAGCAACTGATTTTAGGAGTAAAAGGATATCTTTCTGCAACATTTTATGGCATGCAATGTCATTTATGGCACATTATATTACAGTTTGAAATGCTAGCATTCACTGACTAGTGGAGCAGTGGGTTTATATTAGAACAACTGTGTCAAAAAAACACAAAACCCAAGAAAGCAGTTTTCCATGTCCCTTGGCTGGTAACAGAGGGAAAGCGTAAGAGAGGGCAT
>NW_008608307.1:6507-15014 GCF_000691845.1 Merops nubicus
CATACAGAGGGAGTGGAAGGCATGGGGCGGGGGAAAGGAGAATGGGACAGGGAAAAAAAACTCCTGGAGCAAGCTCCTTCCAAATGGGTCAGATGACATGTAGGCTGCAGATGAGATAACAGACTAGAGATGTCACCCAGTTAACTTCTGAGCTACTACCTGGTGAGCAGCTGCTTCTCCTCATGGTTTCTGTTGCAGCTGGCACTCTCTCGCCATCTCTCACCTCTGCTCAAGCATTTTTCTCCACTACCTTGACAATTTATTTCACAGGCATGTGCTGACTTGAGGCAGCTTGTTTCTGGGAATGAGAGCTGCTCAGCTGGGATTGGTGGGATGTGCTAGCATGGGCCAGGGAAGATGTGGATCCAGCTCCTCACTCCTGCTCAGCCCACAGCATGCCTGATGTGATGCCAGGGACATCTGCAGCACTCTCCAAACATGAGCTCATCTTCAGGGCCAGCAGAGTGGTCAGGGAGGGATACTCTGAAATCAGGGATTGTGAAGTGATTAGAACATTCACTGCACTTCTACATCACTTGTGCTCTCACTGGGAGCGAGATATTGAGCCCATGTAGAACTGCAGGATGGTAGAGCACAAATGGATCATCTAGTCCATCCCCACGCTCCAGTCTAGCATAAGCTATGTCAGTGTCATCTTTCAGCAGATAGATGTCTACTCTGTCCTTAGCGAGCTCCCATGTGGGACACAATGCCCAGGCAAGAACTCCCAGCATTTCTCTGCCATTAACATTATAAAATTTCTCCTAACATTTAACCTCACTCTTTCTTGCTGATAATTAAGTTAATATACTTTTTCTTGTCTTTAGTGAACACACGGAAGAGCTTATCTCCTTCCTGTCTGCTGGCACTTTCAATGTAGTTGAAGACTGTTACTTATGTCTCTCCTTGGTCTTCCCTTCTCCAATCAAAACAATAAAGTATCCCAGTCTTTCTCTGAAGATCACTTTTTTTCTAGTAATTCTCATGGCTTCTTGAAGCAGGGCCAGACAATTCTTGACTTAACAGAGCCAAACGGAACAGAAGAATTAATTCATGTGTCCAGTAGGGGACGTTCTTACTTAGTCATTTTGGTAGGGCAATTGTTTTTTTTTTTTTTCAACTTATGCTCAGCTTGTGCACTGGGGTACAACCTTCAAACCTGTAGTACTGCAACTCTGCCAGGGCATTTCCATCATCGTTTGATGCAGATTATTATTCTTCCCTCAGAGCCTTGCACATCTCCTAGTTGAACTGTATCTTATTTATTTTAGACCTGTCCTCCAACTTCTCAATATTGCTTTGAATTATCATCTGATGTTTTGATGACTCTCTTGCTCAGCTTTTCATTGTCTATGAATTTAATGAGAATGCTATCTGCCCCAAATAGTCAGTGAAAATATTAAGAAGTGATAGGCCTGATACAGTTGCTATGGGTGTACTCCAACTGAAAAGAGAAAATGAAGTTTTTGGAGTGACAATGACTCAGCAGGATCTCTGACATGTGAAGAGTGAATTTTCTGTCTTTCAGTGAAATACCTAATGCTAGTCAGCTCCAGAGGGAAAACGTGGTTAGATGGACAGTGGGTTTGAGTCAGCTGGGCAGCTTCTTATTTCAGCCAACTGTCAAGAAGAATTCAGAGGAGTATTTGTCACAGGTATTTCTATGAAAGGGACAGTCAAGTTTAACAGAATCTAGTTTTGATTCTGCCCAATACTTTTAACATAATACTTGCTGTTCTCTGGGTCTGTGCCTTTTTTGTGGACTGTATTGCTCAAAGAGTGGTTGCCTTCCACAGATGCAAAACTACTAAGGGGTTGTAAACAGTCACATAGATGGATGGTCCTATTGCCACAGTAGCCAAGAGTGCCATAGTCAGCAGGTTATTAATCACTTTGGCACTTGCATGAAGAAGGAATGAAAGAGGACTTTGTCCCCATGCTGCATGTAAAGACCTTGAGTAGGGGAAAAGTGGGACTTGGCTAGTCCTTGCCAGGGCAACTGCTACTGTCACTGGTTTGAGGGAGGCACTCCTGGGGTGACTCATGCCTTTCAAAACAGGCACTGAAAGCACTTGAGGTAATTCACCCTGCAGTGGTGTTGCTTTTTCCGTTGACTACCCAAGGAGCTCAGGTGACTGGAGCAGTGTCAAGACACTTTTTGATCTGTTGGCTCAAATACACTTTACATGATTTTCTGAACTGATAAAAATTTCTTCATCAGGGCTGACAACTGAACAGAGGTGCCTCCTGCCCCAGGCCCAATCTCGCATCCTGATGTTTCACCAGCTATCAGTCCCATGCTGTAAAACTGTAGCCTGAAATCAGTGGGAGCAGAAAGCTTTGAGCACTTCCCATTGCTCGTGAAGGTCAGTTTCTTTGTGTCTCCCACGTCTTCACACTTGTGTTCATGCAGTAAATGTTGGCCTAAGCAGAGATGTTTTAGCTACACTCTGAAATCTAGCTCTTGCCAGGGAGAGTAAGGGGTTTAATCTGAGGAGTCAGGAGGCAGCTGAGATAATTTATGGACAGAGTGGACAGGAGGATACATACCTTCAAGAACGTTGTTAGTTTGTGTAATATGCAAGGAGGATAGTGTAATGCAGTGTGTATACATGGAAATAGTACACATATTTTGCCAGTGTCCTTAGGGTATTGGGAAAAGATTTCCGTTCTACTAGTTGAATTGTCATGAGGGATTTTCAAGGGTCAAGTTCCATATTGCAAGGAGGATATGAAACTTTTAGGCCACTTATTGCATGGACATGTGAAGCAAAGATTGTGCATGCTTGGAGGCTGTAAAAACAATTGGCTCTTTTATGTTTGAAAAGAGGCTTTGTGTCATGGACTGCATTGCATCACTGAATCTTAATCTCTTGAAAGGCGTGATTGAGAAGACGGTGCTGTGCATGCTGAAGGAGTATGGCAGGCTCATTAGAGGGTCTACAATGAACCCTCACAAAAAGTGGCATAGTAGAAGCTGCACATCATGTGATTTGTGCAGATTGCAAAATATGAAACTCAGCAGTGAATATGATATACCTTTTTAAAGGGGCCCAGTAAATTGCAAAAAAAAAAAAGAAAAAAAATTCCATGGGAGCTCTCCCTCCCTTGTGCTATGATCACAGAGAGTTCTGAAAAGAAAATACTTTGTCGCCATGGACAAAACTATTCTTGCAATAGTTTTCCAATATTCTCTGAACTTTGAGTCACTTCAGCTCTATTTTGAGGAAGTAAAACAGCACATGGTCTTCCCCTATTTAAGGTGCAGGTTGGGAGGGATCCTCTGGAGACTTAGGAGAACTTAGGCAGAGTTTTAGACACTGGGAGACTTCTAAGCATAGAAATGAGAAAAGAGAGTAAAAGCAATGATGGGTCATTGAAGTGTTTTATAGCACTTCTGGTATTACTAATGTGCAGAAAATCACAAGCCAGATTGTTTTGTCCTTTTTGAGAGGTCCAGCTTTTCATAAGTTGCTACCAAGATCCTTCCTTTTATCACTATTTTGTTGTTAAATCCTTGTGAATATCTCAAAAGAGATTTTGTTTTTAGAACTTTCTGTAGTTTGTCTTTAAGTAGAAGTCTCAAGTGCAGTTTTGCTGTTCTCTTTGTCTAGGTTATTGTTACATTTTCTATTACAGCTTGGTAATACAATACAGTACATGACCTGAAGCTTCCTTGCACATATAAGCCAGCAAATTATTGTTCTATTTTACAGATACCCCAACTATATACTAAAATAATCTGGGAAAGTGTTTTCTAGTGATTGATATGATAAAAATAAATTGTATTGTATTTTATACTTCATAGGAAGACAAGTAAATAAGAAAAACAGTAGCAATCAGCAACTGTATAGTACTGTATGTGATTAAAAAAATGTGAACTAATAATATCCAGATGAGAAACTGCATACAATGATGTAAAATTTTCCTCTAATTTTCTGTTCTAGAGCAACAATGAAGGAAACTTTATCTGTTCTTTCATTCTTTTCATGGCTGATCTTAATATTTCTTTAAAACTGCACATGCCACAGGGCAAACCAGCAAGTAATAATGCTTTGTGGAGCAGGTGGCCTTTCTGTTGTTCTGCTCAGTTGTTGCCAGTGCATTTTTCATTTAAGAAAGGAGCTGTTTCATTGAACTGTTTTAGGGAAATACAGTGAGATTCCACAGGCTGATAAAGATTGTTAATGGAATGAGGAGAAAAATGTCTAATTGCAAACACTTAACTCATCTGCCCTGTCCTGTTAGTGTACAGTACTATTTGTCTTCTTAGATTTCCTACATTACTCAGTCTGCAGCTTAAGCTACACTGACAACATTTTTTTTTTTTCCCACAGCTAAACCTTTTCCACTGTTTATACGTTTCTTGTCCTTGCCTGTAGATGAGCTGCCTTATATCAAATATTCAGATAATCCAGGTACACTTTATTTTGTGAAGCATTTTACTGCAACTTCTTTCCAGACCACAGCAGAAGCTGAGATGCATTATTGCTGTCAGTAATAACCTGAATTTCTAAGCGTGTTCCCAGAATTTGTAAGAAGGGGAAATCACATAGGGCAAAGGAAAAGTAGCATATCTTACCTTTAGCCAGCTCGCTTTGGCATGTTTCTTTAGGTCCTGGACAGTTAATTTGCATTATGTATAATGCCTAATCCTGCAGGGTCCGTTATTACATCCTTGGATGTTCCCCAAAGGCTGACATTGTAAAGAGAGAAGATCAAACAAGTAACATCTCTGAAGTTCAGGCTAAAGTGTGGTTCTGCTCAGAAAAAGGGACTATAAAACTAGCACCTTTTAACTCAACAGACTCCACTGATATTAAGTTGTATGAGCTTCTTTTAGTGACAAAAATAAACATTTACTGGTTTTTGACTGCTGGTGATTCACTCAGTGATGCTTTAGTGAATTGAATTGTATTCATCTTGGACTTCATCAGCAGAGTCATGTACTTGCTAACCTCTGCATAATTATTTGGAGCAATGAAATTTCACTGCTTTTACTGCAGAGATATTTGATTCCAAGGTGTTACTGCTTTGTTAGCTGACGGCCTTACTAGGTCACAGTTTAACTGCCAAAGCCTCAGGTGAAAGAGCAAGTTAGTGAAAACTCAACCTGAAAATTGAGAGTGTTTGGAACAGAAATTGATAATAAGAAATGGCAGTACTGGAGCCTTGACATTTACAAAGTCACTGAAAGAGCAAAGCAATAGTCAATGCCTAATAGAAACCTGGCCCGTGCTTTGGTAAAGCACTCTCTAGGCTACTTCCATGTATCAGTGCTGCAGATTTCAACATAAACACTCATATAATTTCTAACAGAGCTATTTGAAGCAATTTTGTAGGAAATTAAGACCTTATGAAAACCTTTTTCTAATCTGAGCTAAGATGAAAATTTGTTGTTTTGAAATTTTCCTTGGAAGGAAATTTTAAAAAAGGGAAATATCTAGCATCAAAGAAAGCAGTTGATTTCAGAATCTCCCAAAGTCTCCTAAAATAGAGGAACTACACACTCTAGATGGAGCATGAACAAACTCCAGAGCATACAATATTTGCTGCTGGTTCTTGACTTGCTCTTTGCCTAGTAGATACAGACTCTTCTAGGCTTTCTCGGCTGGTGTTAGTGGTGTAAGTTCCAAGTGGTCCTGTTATAACTGGGTTACCAGAGGCTCCCATCCTCCTGGATTGGTGTGGAAGGTTTGGGAGCCCCAAGCCTGCTGGCTGAAGGAGGGAAGAGTGGTGAGGAGGCCCCAGTCACTGGGTCACAGGAGCCCTAGCATCACTGTTCACAGTGCTTGTCAGGTACGTGGTTACCATCCCCCATATAGCTCCTTCCTTATTCAAGAGCTGAGTTGCTCCACCACACTACTGTCCAGGTGGTTCTGTTAGTAAAAGGGATTTATCTTCAGCCATTCCTCTCTCTTCTGAGATGGGGAATGAAGGTGTCAGCTGCCTTCATAGTCCTCTGGGATGAAGCTGTACACTGAAATTTGAAAGTCTGGACACTGTGCAATGGAATGAAAAAAATATTTCACATAGGTTTTTATGAAAGACTACATGATGTCTTCCACCACCAAATGTGTCTGAGCTGATCATGACTTCATGATGTTGTTCAACGGTGGCCCAGATTATCTTATTTGCTTGAGCATCAAATATTTCTATCTTACTTTACTTCAGTGGATTAGTAGAAATGGAAGAAATGAGGATTGGTGCTATCCCTGCACTGAGACTCTTGTAATGGTCTCTGCCACATCTGGACTTTGTGCTTCTTCATCTTTTGTTTTGCATAAGGAAAGGGGAGCCACATTCTTACTTTGCTGTAAACTAACTCTGCTGTAAAGTAACCAAGTAGATGTCAGCCAGTGGCATCTGGTTTCATCTCTAAATTGAACACTGGCCTCTGCAGCAGGCTAAGTCCTTTCACAAGGGGCCAGAAGGGTGGGAAAATAAGAAACTCCTACAAGTTTGTCTTCTTTATTAAAATAAATGGATCACCATATGAATAGACAGTTCACAATTCATCAGGGAAAAATCAATACAGAGGATTTTTTTTCACTACAGTTTATTGGACAGAAAGCCTTATATACTTAAATACCATGAGGACATGGGAAGCCAGGTACACCTCCAAATATTTCAAATAAAAGCAGAATTTTCTAAACACTGGCAGTGATTTTCTTTGTAAATAGGTTTAACCTTGGACCTTCTGTCATCTTGTATTTTTACACAGGAAATTAATTTTCTACATCCTCTGTGTGCATAGAGAAGACAGAAAGTCGAAAAACTCCAAGGGATTTCCAAAAAAGCCTCCATATAAATTTTAAAATTAAACAGATGTTATATGATTACCATTAAATCTGAGCCACGGGTTCCTAGGTTATAAACTATACATGATGTTCTGAAGTAAAAGATGAAGTAGATTTTTTTCAATTACTGAAGGTTTTCCAGATCAAAAAGATCAGGATTTAGATGAGTCCATATAGGCCTTGTGTTCCAACAAGAGTTTATAAACATTCAAAATAAGTAAATAATCTCACAATAGGTAGTGAATGGCCATGGGTGGAAACGCTCTGTGGATGTCCAGCTCTTCTGAGAATGCAGTAGTGCAATGCCCAGACACTGTCCATTGACACTGCTGTCCTCAGTGGGCAATGATGTGGATCCCAGGTGTGCCAAGAGTAAACCTATCTGCTTGCCTGGCCACTTGCTGCAATCCTTGTTTGTTCCACATCTGTAATCCTAGAATAAATCTTGTGGTTTTAAGTTCAGATTTGCTACATTATGAACTTTTGTGCTGCAGGAAGAAATCTCTGAGAGACGAGAGAACTGCTCCCACCTGCTAGTGCAATGGGGCTGGCTTCTTGCCTCACTCTCATCATTGCCCACTGCCCCCATCTGCTGCTGCAGAGCCACCCTGAGCATACAGAACGGAATTTCAAGGGAACAGGAAGGCCACCTTCTCTCCTCCCATCCCAGTCTGCCTTCAATGGCACTCAATCACTGCCTGCCAGAGCCAGCCTTTCCCACAGCCAGCTGTGGTTGCAGAGTCATCAATTTGCAGTCATTGCTCTTAATCTTTGTGCTGTGTTCTTCACTTGGACTGGTTTGAAGTTTTTAAGGAGCTGTCATATTCAGCCACTATTATACCGGTTATGTTTGTTCTCTTCAGCTCTTGCCTGGTCTCTGGGTCTTGAGGAGGTTCCCTGGAATTAAAACAGAGCCATTACCCAATACAGTAAAAATAAAATATTCATTTTATGTGAATATCATTATAATTTTTGGGATGATTTTTCTTAAAGGTTGGTGTCTAGCCTGGAGTGTAGATTCACATTATCCAGTATTTGTCATATATAAAAGCTAGACATCTAATGTAAGCTAATCACCAACACCCTCTTACGCTGTATAGAGAACAAGTGAGGAACTTTCATCATACCGTAAACTTCTTATACTAGTGTAGATGGCTAATAGTAAATGAGACAAAACCAAACCAGTCTAGCCCAGACATGCAACCTGTAAGTTACTTATTCTTCTACTATATGACTAACTTTACCTCACGTAGAACTCTGGCTGTGGAAATAGCCCAGAAATCAGTAATAAATGTTGGGCACAATTCTTCTTTCTGTAACCCTAAGAAGTCAGTCATGAAATCATAGGATCTGTCTGACAGTGAACATGATGCTTTTCAGAGGCAGGATTCATGCCAAGGAGCAGGGTGCTGTGGATGATGTCGTTGTAGAGTCGTTTGTGTTTTGGAGCCTGAGAATAGAAGGGAAATCATTGCATATGTCTTCCACGTTGTACAGCATCTTGACTTCACGCTTGGAGACATGTTACTGTCTAGAGGTATGCTGGGGAAGCAGCACAAGAGAGATAGAAAGCCCAAAGATAGGAAGGAAAATACTTGTAGTCTGTAACAGGGAGATGTGGCAGATTTGATCTTGTCTGGAAAAGGAATTTGAGCTGTGATGAGAGACATTTCCCTGTAGGAGAACACCTCTCATGTGCAAGGGAAA
>NW_008608307.1:15045-19396 GCF_000691845.1 Merops nubicus
ACAAATGCCAATTCATATAAATTTTTCCATGCAATTCGAAAACTAAGCAATGCAGAGATTATTAGTGATCTGCCTAAACGTCACAGAAATAGCATAAGCCTCCACAGTATTACCTGATCTTCTATGCCAGGCACACATTTTCACTCAACACAGAGGAATCCCAAAGTCTTGTTTCCACTCTCTTTCATGGAGCAAAGACTTAGTGGGTGTAAAAATTTATCTTTTTACTGATATTGATATTAGATTGTATCTCCAAGTCATACAGTATTTTGCTACTTTAGTGCTGTAGACTTTCTGTACCCCAGCGAAGTTTCCATACTACCTTTTATCTTTCCAAATACATCCCTATTCAACCTTATTTTCCTCCCTATTTCTTCCATCTGGTTTTCATCTGACCCTGAGCAGCTGTCCAAGGTGTGTATATATATCCTTTTACTTGTTTCATCTTTGCTGAGATGCCTTTCTGCTGAATATCTGTTTAACATGATTTTTATTTGGATCCATTTCATTTTTAATCTTACTTCTGGCCTTCATTACAGAGATGCTCCGTCAACTTCCTGTTGTTTAGGAGCTTCACGTGTGCACAGAGCAATTCACTCACTCTTAAAAATAACAAAAAAGGTAACTCCATATAGCACACAGTATTGAGTAATCTGTCCCAATAATGTTACAGCTTTACCTCCCAAATGCTGTTCAGTTGAAGACCTTGCCTAACTGAGTGTGGGGATTTCTGGGGAAGGAGGAAGGCTATTTCTTTTGCATATTTCTTTCCCCTTGGAAACATCACATGATACGTTGTGGGATTTCTGCTTTGTGGCCTGGAAAGGGAAAATACCAGGAACATTTAAGGTGCTATTAAAATACACCACATTGCCTGAAAGCTCAGATGAAAAAATACAAGATTCCACTGAAACCTGTAAAGCTGCCCTCTGGATGCTCTAATAATGATGAAGCGCTTCCCTTTTTGGAGGGACAGGAGAAGCACAAGGCCAGAGCTGGCCTTCAAACCATAAGTTACTGCATGGACTCTGTTTGTACTCCCTGACTTCACCTTATGTCTTTCCTCACTTGCTTTCTTGATCTCTACCATATCAGCACACGAGAATTAAACCTGCATTATTTGTTCTGATCATGGTATTTTTTCTCCTGGAAAATTAATGTTTTATAAGGCTTCATTTGTGTAATTGTGGGGAAATCCATAAAGCTGTTTCAAAATATGCTAAATACAGTGTGTTTTTTCTGTCTTTCTACCCCAAACCCACAGAGCACTAGCTTTTATGATGAATCCCAGCACTTGGCACATAATGCATAGCTGATTGTGACTTGCTAGACTGACTACTGCATTGGATGTGGTACAGATGGATATAGAGGACATCTCTGGGTAGATCCATCCCAGAAAGAATCAATGGTTTAAGGATCAAATTGGCTCTAGAGAGGTACTGAGACATTAGGAGTATATTGGTGTAATACAATTGGATTTTTTTGAAAGCACAGTAAAATATATGGATAAGAAGGAGGCAGAACAGAAGCACAAGCTTGCAGAGTTAGTAGGTTGGAAACATTGAAACAGCATAGACAAGAAAACAATACCATGGAAAGGACTCTCTGGACTTACACATCTAGAGGTATCTTTTATGGTGGTTTTGAGCTCATACATATACTTTGATGTGCACTGTGCATACCTCTACTTGATTAGTCTTTCAAAAAGATAAATCAGATACATTCTGGACACATCTGATTTTTTTTTTTTAAGAGCTTCAAGAGAATTTATCTTCATTCAAAAGGATATAAGTTTAACTTTTCCCCTATTTTTTAAAAAAATCACCTGATACCAATTAGAATTCCTTTACTGCTGGGCTGATTTATAGTACTGTAATACAGCACTGAAAATATGAAAGCAGAGAAGCAATATTTCAAAATGCAGCATAAAATCAACAATAAAAATGTATATTTATAACCTGAAAAGTATGATTTCATCTTGGAGAATTACCAAGCTAATAGCAGTAATAAGCATGATTTTAGTTGTACCATATTGTAGTTATTAAACACTTCAGGGGACTTGTGAATAAATCAAATCACAAGATCATTTCTAGATATTTGAACATATTTTTAGCTATTATAAAAATATGGAAAACTATCACAACTGGTTGTCATTTGTTCATGTTTTTCAGAAAAGGTTTTAATCATAAACCTCATTGTTACATCTTTCAAGACACTGGTCTGATGCCTGCAGGCTGGAAAAGTTACTCCATTTAATAAACGTAGCTTTAATATCTTTTGGAAATAGAATTAAAGCAGAAAAAGTATGTGCAATAATGTGAATTATATTCACTATCTCAGGAAATCTTGTTTGCTGTAGAGAGGATGTTTCAAAGGAAGGCAGAGAAATGTTTTAGTAATAAGGATGGGCCAAAACCCTGGAGCCAATCTCGTGAGCTACAATATGGAAAGTCTGAATTCAAACTTTGTGGATTTATCATGGGCAGAACTCCAGCCTTAAGGGATCAGATTTTTCTCATGGAAGTGAATGAGTGAAGGAGTAGAGCTTTTTTTTATTCATTACTACTATTATTACCTGTAGTACAGCAAAGTCCAGAGGATTCAGGTAAAACAGACAACCTATTGTGTTAGGTGCTGTACAAACAGTAAAAGATAGATCCTGCTTTGAGAATGATATGGGATAGACAGCTAATACGAGTAGTTGGAAGTGAGGCAGATAGGGGAAAGCAAGAGCACACCACTGACTTGCAAAGAAGCTATTAGAAATTGAGGTCTGCAGATGACAAAAGTTCAGACATGCATCAAACAGCATTTCCCAATGCTCTAGCTGTGTCTGCACGACAACAACTGAATGTCTGATTCCTTTAGGAACTAGACTCCTTAAGTAAACTGGTGTTGCCTGAGATCCAGCAAAGTAATTTTTTCTACCAGTTTACAATTAGCAGTTCACACCAACTAAGAACATAGCCCCATACCTCCTGCTTTGCTATTTCTGGGACAGCATGGCTCATTGGAAATTCACTGAAGCAGAAGATGTAAGTTGAAAGTCCACCCAGAATAAAAGTTTTTCCATGTTGACCTGTTGTGGGATGGGGATCTTACTTTGTGATAGTTGTTTTAAAAGTTGTTAGTTCCTTCATATTTCTCCTCATGCCTGATCTTTGCTTGAAAATGAAAGAAAGTCTTCCTTTGATTTTGTCTTCAGTAGATTAAAACAGTAGGATTATAGGAAACCACTACTTTCCACCAGTCCTCTTTCCAGCTTAAAAATATCTTGTGCTACTATTTTTCAGAGTTTATGGTGAAACAAATTCCTTCATGGTGTGAACACCATGAAATGACAGCTTTGAGCCCACAGTGAATTGTTCTGGCTGAGTTAAAAACCCTTGAAAATAAAGATTGTAATAGAAATACTGGTGGAAGCCTTTATGATAGTAGCATGAACAAAGCTCTGGTGTAATGTTTTCTGGAAACAGAGCCATAATGATTTGTTCAGGAATCTGTTCTGATCTCGTCATAAAGGGAAAAGTGTTCCTATCAAGTTTAATCCCAGATCTTCTATAACCCAGTGCTTATTTCCAACAGGCACCATCAATAGATGAGCTTCATTTAGAAAATAATTTTTGTTCTACAGTACCCAGAGTGAGGAATAAATCCAAAAGGATCTTAATGACATTCTTCAGAAACAGCAGGACAAATAAAGTACAATTAACTGCTGCACTGTGAATCGCAGAAGGAACTAAAGACGTTATTGTTACTACTGCTAGGACTTGCACTGCACTGACAGTACAGTTTGAGATGTTCTTCTTGGATAAAATAACTGACTGGCTTAATGGACACCCAGTACGTTTTCACTAGGGGGGCAGTGAGACTTATATACGTTGCTGTGTAGTATATAAAAGCTTGCTTTCTTCAGCTACCTATCATGGACAACAAGTAGTCTGAAAGCAGCTCATCAAAGACATAAGTACATTGCTCAACAGTCTATGGTGCAGAAATAGGCAAATAGCTCTGGATCTAAAATTACTCCACTGAGTGAAAGGTATGCTCTGTAAAGTGTGAAAACAACTTATCTGGAATTAGCTTTTGTACCTATCTCTTCACTGTCTGAACTACACAGTCCAGACGTGTCCTGACAGACCAAGTTAAGACAATATAAACCAAACAGAGTCTCATGAGGATCCTCATAGGAAGGTGAATTTAAAAACAAGAGCAAATTTGTAATCTAAACCTAAAAATACATGTGTGGTAGAGTGTTTTGTCAAGACAGCATACAAACCCTGTTGTCTCTCTGGCAAGCCTGGCAAAACGGAAGAGTCCTCGGCAAATGCAAGGTCCTGCATCTGGGTTG
>NW_008608308.1:0-346 GCF_000691845.1 Merops nubicus
ATCCTGAACTCCACCATCTCGTGATTAAGTTAGACCACACTAACTGAACTTCCCATCTTTAGTCAGATTTTAAGAAAGGAATTTTGTTTCAAACAGCTATCCAACTAGTAGTAGTAAAAAAACTTCCCGAGTATCAAAATACACTTTTGTTTGCACAACAGTGGCCAAGATATTTCTAATAAAGCCTTCAAGGACATAATTGTGTGAACTGTGCAAGCAAGGGAAAGTGGCTCTTTCAGATACTATTTTATCTTTCCCATAGCTCTAAAGACAATTGAGAAGTATTACTTGTTGCAGTTCCTTGCCTTTGAAAAACTGGGAGGGGGAGGGGGAAAGAGTGGCAGGG
>NW_008608308.1:377-74624 GCF_000691845.1 Merops nubicus
TGGTGAGAGCAGATGTCCATTATCCATGCTAGTAAGTGCAGATTAACAAGTCATCACCCATCCTAATATCCATTGAATTTCAGTTAACTGCTGTCTGAGCAATCTGCCTAAAATTCCAAACACTAGGTGCCGAGCCTAATTTGTAGCTGGTTTAGAGCCATATCCATCTGGGACAGGTGTAGCTGATCGTAACAGTAGTGTGGGGGCATTCAAATTTGGAAGGGAGGGGACTTACGGAAATCCCTCTCCCTAATTAAGTCAGAGAATGAGAGTTTGAAGTGGTAAATAATAAATCACAAAGAATCCTCAATCTGGTTGTCAAGGAAACTGGTATGCCTCTACCATAATTGCTGTGAGCCCAATCTTGCCCTTTTTGACATCAAGCCTTATCATGCATTCTGGTCAGAGACTGAGAAAGTAGCTTTTCTATTCCTCTCAGGCAATCCCGTAACTGGCAGTGAGCTTGCCTGAGCAGGGCCACAGCACTGCGGCACTCAGCACCATCCACCTCCTGCCTGCAGACCGTTATTAACCAGTGAGCTCCAGTATACTGCCACCACCTCTGAGATTAGAAATGGGGTTGACCGGTTGGCTGTGGCATTGGAAGGTCTCAGCAGCTATATTTACTAGAAAGGCATTCCTAATTTACTGCTGCTAACATCTTGAGCATGGTTATCTCAGCCTGTCACAAGTTGCAGGAATTTCTACATCCCCTGTGCATATGGTCCTGGAAGAAGGAATCAGCAGTTCCTTTTAGTTGTGGACACGGAAGAAGCTTATGAAAAAGTTGAACGGGGAAATGGAAGTACAAGACAAAGAAAATGCTCTCAAAAGCACAACAAAATATATTAAAAATTGACTTCATGCCAAGTCATTCAGATAGCTTACTGCATCATTGTCTTTTTCCTCTGTGATGATAATTACTTTTTATAAACATAACCAAACTTGTTTTTTCCTTCTGTTTTTCGTGTAATCACACATCAACACTGGACATGCATCAAACATTGAGCATAAGCAGTTCCTAGTACTTCAACATCAGGAAGGCAAAAAAGGGGGAAAAGCTATATTAGTATTTCTATCTCATCCTTCAAGAAATCCTGAAGCAGATTTTAGAGGAAGTATCTTCAAAGTAAGGAAATAGGAGGAACAACAGGCAAGTACATTATGTTCCCAGCTGACTTTAAGCAAAACCAAATCCAGAAAGACAGGGGAGGACTGTAGGAAGGAGGGGGGGGAAATAATCTTCCTTTAGGAACTACAGAAAGGAAAAGATTAGCAGAAAGACAGAAACTTCACAGTTGCAGAATTGTAACTCATTCTTGTTTGAAATGCTGCAATGAGTTGTCTCCTTACTATTTTACCAATGGATTAATATTTTAATTCCTAATCCTATTTCAAGCAATTTCTTTGATATATTTTTATAACTTTCATGTTAGGAAAATAGGTTACAGGTAACAAGACTGATAAACCCTAGTGATGTCAATCCTTTGCCGTATGCCACTCCAATGATCTTCATTTCTTTCAGTACTTAAAGAATGCAAAGAATTTAGTTCAGGATACAAGTTTCAGTGGGACACTGGAAACCAACTATATAATTCCTGAACTTTACCATGACATCACATTTCAGCAAATGGTATTTACCAATTTATTTTTATCCATTACTCAAAGTGATGTAACATGTTAGTTAACAGCACTGTATTCTGTTTTTTCAGCTATTACCCGAAGAAAGCCATTTACTTAGTTTTATTGACTCTAACAATTGTCGTATGCTTGCTTTTTTTTTTTTTGGTGTAGTATTCAACTATTCCAACATGAACTGAGGATGTTGTTAAAAACCTTTGTTCCACAGATCTGTAGACACATAATGCATAAAAAATAATAAATGCTTCTTCCAGAGCAGGCTCAGTCAAAACAAAATAAATTCTCCTTCAAATGCAACCCACACCCCATCCACATTCTTCTTCCCAGGAAGTGCAATGTAGGTGTTCAGTAGCTAAGAGAGCTGTGGCAAATTCATCTTTGACCTTTGTTCCAGAACAGTTCATAGGATCAGAGCATCAGGAGATAATTCAGGCTGAAATCGACTCCTGCCTCTTGCTATTCACTCAAAATATTCTTTATTCCAAATACCTCTTCCAGCTATAAAACCTAAATCACACATAGGAAGAATTACTCCTACATAATTTAAAAACTGAAGCCCCTGTAGTCGTCATCCCACTTAAAAAGGCACAATTATGGATTAATTACAGCCAATTACAATAATGCATATTAATATCTGTATTACTATATATGCCTTGAATACTCAATCACCTTAAAGAAAAAAAAAAAAAGAACAAGACAGATTAAGGTTTCCATTAGTAAAGGTAACACAAAAGGAAATGAATGTGCCATTTGGGTATAAACACATTCATTTGCAAAAAATGCATGTAGCATCCATCAGAAATAAAAAAAAAGCCTTTAGCTGATTTACAGATAATTTACTGTGGCACAATCTTACCGCTATTTTACTCTTATTTGAAAAATTAGTCTGGATTCCTGAGCACGCTGACAGCAACCAGTTTATTTTTATGTCTTTTGCTAAATTTCAGTGATCTTGAACCTTCAGGGCTAAACATCTCTGTGACATTCTATTTCTTTCACCCAAAAGTTTTACATTCTTTGAGATTCAAAGAACAGTGTCACTGGCTTTCCCAGTGACACACATGCTCGAGAAGGAGCTCAGTATTATTCCAGACCCTGCTCCATCATAATCCACTGTGAAAAAAATACCTCTGTCTCTTCTGTTGGTAGGAAGTCATAACAACCTGATATTTCTCCTCTGAACAATTTTCCAGGTGGCCAATTTGATTTGTCAATTCAATTTTTGTGTCCTGTTTGAGCAGTGTCTATCCATCATCTTTTGTCTTCACCTTTTCACTTAGAACTCCTGTGATTCTGAACAAAAGCCTTCAGACTTCTTATTCTCTCTAACACTAATCTCTGGACTTCAGTAAACGCCACTATTATGCAGGGAGTTTTTGGAAGGCATTACTGGTTCTGTACCTGAAACCAACTTGCTACTCATACATCAGGCAATGAAAGGGAGGCAGTTTGCCCGGTAGCAGCGGAAGCCAAGGGCGTCCCACTTCTTCATCTCTGTACTCGCCCACATCGCACAGCAGCAGGCATGCTGCCTCCCTTGCTGCTGCAAACTTCAACTCACTGTCTGCATTTCTAACTGGCCAAAAGCTGTGCTACAAGGTAGCACCGAGCTGACCGTCAACTGGTGCCAGAGCTTGGTTTATCAGCTTGGGCGTGGTACCACTAAACTGTAGATAAGCAGCTTCCAAACAGTTCTGAGCTCAAATGCAATTTTAATGTGTCCCTGTACAGTATCATGCAGAAATATCCACAGCCCTCTCCTGCAGTAGTTATGAGAAATGGTTATTAATTTTAATTGGCCTAAACTAGCTTTTAGGGAAATTTTATCTTCAGGCTTCATCACCTATCTGAATAGCCTCTTTTTTCCAGTTACCATCGCTATTCATCTGCTAAGAAATGCAGGCAATGCACTCTGCATTTCCTCACAGATTACCAATGTATTAAGCAAAGATGACTGGACACAAAACAGAAATAAAGTATTAAAGGTAATCTGAATCAAACTGGCTGTGATGCTCATTTATAGGCAACTTATCCATAGGCCTCTTTCTGGGAGAGTAGGATGAGACGGAAAATAAACTCCAAAAGAGCAAACCACAGCATTCCCCTTTGTGAAAATTACACAAACTTGATGTTGAGGAACAAGCTCTGGCTGCAGTGCAATGTTCCCATTCTTTCCCAACTCTCCTTCCACGTTCCTGATGGAGTCTGATGTAGTTCACAATCCCCCATTCAAAACAAAAATTAAAATTTTCTTGTATTAGAATCAACATAAAAACATCCCAGCTACACAAGACTGATAATGTTAAAGGCTACCACCACTAATGATTTTTAAAGACAAAACATTTCCCATTGTCATGACAGTTTTACAGACTTTCAAATCAGAAACCCTTCCATTTTTATAGTTCAATTTTAAGCATCTCCTCTTAGTCTTTGGACACTAATACTGTAACAGCCACAGGTGACGGTGTATCAAGTAGAAACAAGGGTTATTTCACCCGGGTAGCAAGTGAGAAGCTTTCTGAGGCCTTTCCCACCACCTTTCTTCACCTGCATAGAAATAAACCAGCCAGTGGGACAGATACAGAAGATACATTTGTTCATGTCTTGCTCAGCAGGGTTGCTGGTACTACAGCATCACAGAACATCATAGTGGAGACAGATTTACCAAGAAAAACAAATTTAGCATTAATATGAAATACCTGACAATTCAGAGTCTAAAACTTAACCAGTTCTGATGTCTGTGCTTTATGAAAAGTAACCACTAAGACACCAGCAGAATAATTCAATGATCTGGAATCTATGGCTTCAATTTTTTTTTCTGAAAATATCACATTTTCTCTTAGGCTTGCAAACAGGTTGAACAAGTGGCCTTTGCAAGGAGTAATTTAGTAAACAACAACAAAAAATAATTACCTTGTGAATTAAAACAACTTTAAATAGAATCTGTTGTGACCACAATTCATATTAACATGGCAAGCTCTTACAGAACGCCTTTTCAAGTAAAGAAATATATTCCTTGTGTGTTCAAGTATAGAGCCATAAACCATATGAGACCCTATTTATTTCAAATTTCCCAGGATGCCATTTACTTCAGCATTTAACCTTTTATGTGACATTGAGCTATTTTAAAATCATAAAATAGTAGAAAAAACGACCTGTTAATTTGAAAGGGACACATTACAACATCTCTCCCTGGCACTATAATATTTTAATTTCTTTTTTCAAGGCAAACCAGTTGGAAAGTGACCATCTGCTAGTCTGCTAGCACTATTCAAGCAAAGTAATACACAAAATGTCCTCCTTTCCCAGCAAGAGTAGGACTCTTAACTGAAAGGAATTTAGGATATTGTCATATCAGTTTAACAAATTAATTCACAACAAAATAAAATCCCCTTTTCCTTAATTACTGTTAAATGTACTGACTGTAAGGTGATGATACAAAACTACTGCACATTGCACGACACCTACAGCAGTATAAGAAATCTGAACCTTTCAAAGAAATCAATTAGTATAATCAGATTTCCTATGCAAATTGTATTCTTTCTGTTTTGAGTGTTAAGCTAAATGCAAGCACACTTCTTCAAGTACAGTGCTATTTTTCACTTCTAAATACACAATGTGCTTTGGACACTGGCTAAGTTTTCAGTATCACTTAAGGTTTTGAATATTTCAAAACAGTTGATAAAGGCAGTGAAAGAGGAAACTTGACGAGCTCTCCATGCTGATAAATATAGAACTTTTTGGATGAGTAGAGCTCAATGGGGCTGTAATCTTGGCTGGCACCTGTACATGATACTGTAACACATACAGCTAGAGCTGCAAGTTTGTGAGAATAAATTAAATTTAATTCACATTCACGTTAGCACTTTAAAAGATGTTGTCAGTACAACTTTGTATGCATGCAAGCCACTGCACTTTTGAAAGTTTTATCCTGAATGTTTAGAATTCAAGCACTCTGCCTCTAAAGGTTAGGAGATACACTGGCCATACCTTAATCAGCATTTATCCACATTATTCATATCTGTACCTTCTCAACATACCTAACTAACCTGCAAATTAGACTGAAAATAAATTCCAAATTGTTAAATTCTAAGGTTTATGGTATGTTAAATTGTGAAATACAGCAGGTGTCAAATGCCATTTCCAAAATATATTCCAGAGTTGCCTTAAATGTGCTGTATATTTTATTTTAAAAGCATTTTTCTCTTCTTCCTCTTCCTAGTCTCCTTCTTCCTATCATAAAATAATCATGCCATTCAGGAATTTACACTAGTAATAAAAAACTTGTTAAATATAAAAGACTGTTTCTCAGCTGATTTTTGGAACAAACAAATCTTTTTTGACCAGTTATTAATGATGCAGTAGTCATATCCATTTGCCCAATAAAAGTGTGAGGCTTATTGCTTTCCTTATTTTGATTTATAAATTTCATAATAGCAGTAAGGCACTTTAAAGTGTGCGTTTCTCGGGGAATACTGCACTTCAGGGACTGTTAAAAGTCACTCTGCCTTCAGCCTTTATCACCCTACATGAGGTACAATAAACACTGAGAAATGTGCTGCCTATTGCGTGCCTTGTTATAAAGTTCATGTCCAGCAATTCTCCTGTCCTTTCTGTCTGAACTTACTGTCTTTCCAAACCTTTCTCAGACGTTCTCAGCAAGTCTGATTCATAATGATTTTGGACAACAGACTGGTGTTGAGTGGTACAGGCTCAAGTTATGCAACAGCCTCAATTCACATGGCTAAAAGCTCATCTACTGTGTGCTCCATTAAGTCATGATTAGGGAATACTGCTCATGCATATGCTGGATTCTGGCCCTTTTTGCCTAAAAACTTCCACTACTCCATAAGGAATTCCCTGTGCTCTTTATTGATGTTAAGTAGGAAGGCTTTATATTATTTATGTAACTTCTTTAACAAAGGGTCAGATAATTTGGTGCTGTTTTGCAAGGTGCAGAGCAAAGTTCTAGTTAAGTAGCAAACTACAAAAGCTATGCAAAAGACAGAGTGATCCTGAAAACATGCTGGGATGTCATGGAGGAGTTCAAAAGCAACACTGCATACAACTGCTTTAGTTCTTGGACTGACTGACTAAGAGAAGAGGGGAAGGCCAGATGACACTACAAACTTATCTTGCTGCGAAGACATAATTGTTAATTCTCTGTATGGTTCTAATTCTCATATAAAAATCCAGGCACACACAAAAATATGTATTTATTTGCCATCATCCCAATTTTGTTAAAAAACTTCAATAGTTGACCAGCTGAAAAATGTGTGCAATTTTGAAAGGCTTTTGAAAACATACATGTCTGACTTGACCTTATGACCATTTTCTCCTTCAGGCAAACCAATATTATAACCAGAACAACACAAGAGGATGAACATTGTTGGGGAGTTGCTCACTGTGCCTGTCATACCCCGTTAATGCAACTTTGATTTGCCTTTGTTCTGACAGTAGCAAACAGCTGCTTGTAAATGAGCCACAGTCCCTGGGCTGCCTCCCATTATTCCACACTTTTGTTTGACAAGGTCACTTGCTGTGGGGATTTTGGGGAGAAAAGAGTGTGCAGCCTATAGAATTAGAGTTAAACCACAGGCAACTCAGCTTGAATCCTCTTACTATTTTTTTTTTTTCATAGCACCAAGCAAAGCAAGAATAACAAAGAGAAAATCTTTTGCTCTGTGAGCAAGGCAAACTTTTCTTTTTCCCAGTGTCATTTTCATAATCCTAAAACTATCTTCTAAAAAGCAAGTCATGTTTCCATAAATCCCCTTTCATTCAAATATTAAGAGTTTATATGAAAGATGTATTTAATTACAAAACAGGATTAACAAAACCAGATTAATATTGTTTTGTTCATCTGCTGCTACAATTCATCAGGAGACAATAACCCAGCTAGAGCTAACAGCAACTCCAACAAATGCTGGAAAAACATGAAGAAACACTCTGAAAGATTTATGCCAGTTTCCACAGGAAATTGATTTATTTTTGATAGGAACCAAGACAGACTAGTTGTCCAGAAAGAAAAGCAACTCACAAGCAAATTACTCTGATGATAGCTGCCCGTTTAAGGGCAAGCAGGCATTTCTTTTGACTTCGAAGTTTTATAGTGTTGAATTAAACTGTAAAATCAGTTTACAAAAACATTAGGATAGTATCTGGTGCTATCAAGTCATCCCTGAATCTTCATTTTCCATTTAGACCTATGATCTTAATGACAGTGAAAGCTGTCATTTAGGATAGCCCGTTTCTTTGTGACAACTGTTATTTTTGAAGCCACGCATAAACAAGGAATAGAAGCCAAATATCCAAAGGGATGGCTGATACTATGGGAGGAGACAGCCAGTGGCACTCTGAAACCATAGATGAATCACAGTGAAGTGCTTTCAAAACTTCCAAGTGAAGAAAGAGGTGCTAACTTTAAAAATGTCTTTCAGGCTCTTCACCAAGGGTCACTGGAAACAATGAATGAATATCAGTCCAAAAACCTCCCCCAGCAGCCAGCTGTGCTATTCCGAAGGGACAGTCCTGATTGTTCAGATTCTTATCTCATAGGCCCAAAAAGCAACTGTGCTCTTCCTGCTCTTAATCGTTTGCTTCCTAGTTTTTTGTTAGGCCACTGGAAGAAATGTCTTCATCACAAAGGCCCCTGCATCTGCATTAAATGAAAAACTTCCAGACATTTCTGTAATCTTTGCTTTCAGTTCTGAGTCTCCTGGTGTTCTCCACAGAAAAGCAGACAATTATTAGACAAGTTTACGCATCTCTCCCGGCCGGACTGAAAACTCTGACTGAGCTTGGAAAACTACATCTATGACCGTATCATAGGGATCAACAGCCTCCTATTCTCTTCCCTCTTTCGGCTAATTTGGCTTAAGTCTCGCTCTCTACCACAAATCCTTCAACAGCCACCTACATACAGGTAAGAGAAGTCTTCCCAGGTTTCATCTGGAAGTAGTTTTCCTTGTCAACTGCCAGCTACAAAACGCACAGTTAGTGACATACCTGAAATATTCTAACTGAATTACACTTGAATTATCCACTGCTAACAAGGAGTCATCAACAACAACGAAGTCTAATGATAACTCATGATGACAACACTCACTTTCTAATAAAGCACACTGAAAACCTTCGGGTAGATGACTGCCAGAGTGCAGGATGGGAGGCTGTTAGCCTCATTTGTATTCAAAGGCAGGCAAATCACTAAAACTCATTTACATCCTTCCATCTTTCTTAGTGCATGTCAACAGCAGGTGGTCTATCAATACTACCTTTGAAATAAGTAGGTGGTTTAAATTGCCTTCAAATTTCAGTAAAAACCCTGAATTATAGAATAGACCTTGAGTCTTAACTTTCCCATTTTCTTTGTGTGGGCTGTAGTAGTACATGACTAAGTATAGGACGTACTTTGTTTGCATTTTAATCTACATTAAAAAATTAGTTTTATACATAAATTTAGGCACCTTAGTCTTGAAAAGACAGTGGCAGACACAGCCATCTCAGCAAAGTGAATTACAGAAGTTTATTTGCAAAGGTTTGAGTAAAATCCCCAAAAGATTACGAAAGACTTCTATAGATTTTTTTTTTTTTAAAAAAAGCACACATTTTTAGGATAAGCAGATGAAAGCTGACTCTTGAATTCTTTGATACATGTGTTTAAGTTTCCCCGCTGCTAGCTCAGTGGAAACTACTCCTCTGAATAGATTATGTTCACTACACACTTCTAGGGACATATGTCTCCTATTTTAGATTGTGGCACTGCGAATATTCCTAACAGCCAGTTTAAAAACACAAATGTCTGTTGTCAATCAGGACCAATTTTTGATGAAGTGAGAAGAAACACTGCCTGATACAGGAATCAAGGACATCTTCATGCCCAAAAGAGTACACAGCCAGCAGTGAGAAACATCACGAATGTGTTTATACAAAACCAGAATAAAGTAACTAAAACCAGCATTTGGTTGCTTCTCCTCTGTGATGTTTGCTTTCACGTTTTGACAGCTCCCTCGGAATTTCTGTGAAATTCTGTGTCCATCAAAATTAATACTTTGATGTCTGGCTTCAAACTTCTATAAAGAATGGTGCCTTTTGAAAGCAAACAGAGAGTTCAGTAATAATTCTCTAGCCTCTGCAGATTGTGCTAAATTAGCTCCCACATTTTGGCTGGAGAAAGTGTAATACACCATCCCATCATCCCTGAGACATGAAGATGGGGTCAGTCTCCACAAATGCATTATAACCTGAGAGGGTTTGTTTAGTGCCCTGTCTGAGCTCAGCTGAGCGTGAGTAAAAACTGACACGCAGGATTTGCATGTAAAGATTGGAGTAAGGTTTGGCTCCTAGTAACAAATACACATATTTGTTTATACGAAAGGATTTTTTCTATGTGAAAAGATGCTGTGGGTGCCCCTGTGCACCCTCATAAGCATAAAGGAGCATGTACTTCACAACGAGTTAAAGATTGTTTAAAGACCGGGACAGTCATTAAGCTGTATTTACTGTCTAGACAGGAATAGCTCCACCTAACCATTCCCAAAGGTTGTTAGCATTTCTAAAAATTAAACAGCAGCAGGAAAAGGTTAAGATCAACTTACTAATTAAGTTACACTCACAGAAATCTAGAGAGGGAGAGGGGAAGGGAATGTAAATTTGAATCCCCCAGTCTGAGTACCAACCCTCAAATACGAGTCTTCCTGCACAACGGGAAACCTCAGGACTGTGTGCAAGGTTGATGCCCAGTCACAAGGCTGCACAAAAACTCCATCAGCTTGAGACAGATAAAAGAAACCCCTTGGAGTTTATCTAAATTACTGGTAGACACCACCAGTGTTTTCATTTTATTTCCGTCCAGTAAATCTGCAGTTTGCTGGTAAGCACAGTCTCTGGTCGTTTTTTAGCTTTCGGTGTTAAAAGGTGATTTCAAGATAACCGTTAAACAATAAGGCATGTTCCACGACTATGTTATGATGTTAATTGTGCGATAAAAGCAGAGATTTAGGCCACTTCCACAGTGCTTAGCAAACTCCCAAGGGCACTTGACAGGAAAACAGAACTCCTCCACTGAGCTCCATTGGCGGCAACCGAGATAAAAGAGATCCCTTCTGGTGACAAACATTACTCAGACATTCCTTAGTAAGTGGTGAGACAGGATTGTCTGAAAGATCCCTCAGGCTCCCAGGACGGACAGAAGCTCTGCTGCTCTACATCGCTCATGTAGGTAGAAACCTTGAGTAAAGCTCAGAGAGGTCTTTGGTTTCCAGTGCCACACAGCGCTCCTATGTATGATAGGCAGTATCCTTTGTGCTTGTTTACAGGCTGGAGAGGAGAGGAACCTATTGATGCAATAATGAACAAATGCTAAGCCAAGGAATAACTGCATAAGCAAAGAGTGGGTGGCATGCAGAACCACAGCCATCCATGCCTCTGGAAATGGAATGGATGAATGCAAACCAAACTGTCTACATTCACTTAAATCGCTAGTTAAATCAAAGTTCAATTATTAACATTGACAGAAAGAAACCTATGTTTAGACAAACAATTTATCCTTACTTACATGTATATTTCTCTTATTAAAGAAAGGACAACTCAATGACTGATAATCAAATATATTGATAAAGGCATTTTAAACTCAATTTGCACTTCCCTTTGCCAATTTGTAGATATATGTACATAAATGATATTTCAACTGATATTTTTATATTCTTCCTCTTTCATTATACTGAAAATGATAAGTACTCTTTTCTTTTTTCTTAAAATTAAATGAGTATCCAATCTACCTCTTGTTTATGCTGGACCTTTTGGGGGAAAAAAAGACTGGAATTCAACTGAAAGTCCACCTCTTCAAATCTTGTGGATTACTACCATTTAAATTAAATTATCCAACTTGTTTACATTACAAACTGACATACTAAGAAAGGACAGCATTTCTGGAATAAAAAAAATGAATTATTTGAGTTTGGTAATCAGGTCATACAAAATTCTAATGCCAGTTTAATCTTATCCCCTCACATACAAACATTTAGCTGGAGATGAGAAAAGAAAAGGAATTTTTCCACTTTCATGGTTCCTGGGTAACACTGACTTTTAAGAAACTTGTCACAGAAGCAGAATAAGCACAAGAAATGGAAATTAAAAATAGATCACAAAACTACCTCCATGCCTGGAGAGGACAGCACTGATGCCTAAAGCTAGTTTGGCACCTCCCAGACTTTTGTTCCTGATCAGATCGATGCTTTCACCATTCCCCTTTCTTAGAGAGGGAAGAAGCAAAGAGGCAGTGCTGAGTATTGCTCATGCAATGCAAACGGGGCAAGCAGCGCCTGGAAGGGAAACGCAGCACCTGCCAGAGGCACAGGGGTGCACCTGCCCCCCCTGCCCTTCACCTGCCTGCCTTCCACCCCTCCTCCCTTCCCAGGCTCCGGGGAACTAATAAACCCAGCTCTGACTCCTGACATCACTACTGCTAAGCAGACACTAATGACTTTTATTTTTTCCCTCCCCTTTCTCCTACTTCCCCGTGGGCAGAAGTTGATAATCAACTCGGTATATGGCACTGGCTTTCTTACTGGGGAGAAATAATAAACTCTGCAATTCCACCTCTCCTCTGCCCAGCTCTCTGGGAGGCTCGATTAATGTGAGGCCTACCTTTTCCCTCCACCCTCCTCTGACAAAAGGTTAATAAACCACTCGGCATTTGCTTTTCGTGGAAATGATATGTGTGCATTAATTAGCATTTCCTAGGTAACACATTAATAGCATTGTGAGTTCTCAATACCAGCGTTGTTCCAGAGACCTATTATAAAAATGTAACCCAAAGGCAGTTGAGGATTCATTCATTTTAAGACCAAATAAATAATTCTGGCTATGACTACAGCTGTATCTTGGCCTAGAATTGAACACAGACAGACTACTGCATCCTATCAGGAGCATGACCAGGAGCTAAGCGACCTACTTAGAAGATTTTATTATTTTACTCGCTTTTTAAATCATTGGCAGCAGGCCTTCCTGCTTTAAGACAAGTTATACTTGATCGAGGTTGGAGGATACATCTAACATCACCATCAGGCTATTCTAGAACAGCATCCTGCAGGGTTTCTTGTACGTTCTCCAAGCCAATTATTGACAGGAGGGACAGAGCAGACCCCTTCAACCTGGAGGCTGAAGAGGAGATAAAACATTAATCCCATCGAACTCTCCAGTTTCCAGCTCCTTGGGTGAGTGCACCCCCACAGGAGTATTTTTGTGTAAAGTGTGGGACATGGCACCAAGAGCCAAAACAGAACCGCTCCAAGCAGGTTCACATTTGGAAGATGCTAAAAACAGAAACAATTGTCAACTTCCAGATCTGAGGTTCAAGAGATGCTAGCAATCAGTCCTGAGTGCTAACTCAGAACTAAGTCCCAGAAAAAACACATTTCCTGCTGGCTAGCAGTGGACAACTCCAGGTCAGATAACCAGTGACTTCACATCCCACTTGGGGTTACCACCGAATATACAAGGAGAACAGTGACCTTAAGAGTGTGGGACCACATACCTGACATAAAGCAAGACCAGACTAAACATCTAATTTCCAAAGCTCTCATGCCAATACTGCAAATGACTAAAGATTATTACTTCCAGAATCAGCAATTTCTTGCTGATAAAAATTAATATCAAAAAGAAATAAAAAAAAGCAGCAAAGATTGGCATTGGATATACATATATATGCCAAAGAAAAGTGGCCAAAACTAAAAATACACTGAACACAATATCTCAAATGATCGGTATGATTCTGTTATATTTCCAGAAAAGCATCACAGTTTCAGAGCAAGGCATCTGCCCAACTAATGAGAGCCCAAGAGTCAAAACAAAAGCATAAAAAAGCACTAGAAAATTCAAAAATCCCCAACTGTAAGTAGAGTACTGTCTAAAATTGCAGGTACTTAGGAAGAAATTATTTCTTTGCTGTAACATAAACATTTACAAAGCATCAGTTTTTTTCTTCATCTGGTGTTCATCAGAAACTTTTGCTCAAGTCTCAAAGCAGCAGCCCACAATTTCTGCATCTTACAGCACAAAAAACATAAAAGGGGTGTCACTGGAGATGGGAAAAAGAAAATGTTGAAGAGCTGGCTCACAGTAACTAAATACTTCAAATCTAAATTTTAGTCATTTCAACATGTTTGGAAGCGATGCAGGTTGGCCAAGAGCCATCCCCAACCCAACAAGTGTACCTCACCAGCTGGCATGACACAGACAAGAGCCCCCAACACCTCAGGAGGGAACAGATCGGGTGAATTAATGCAGCACTCCAGGTTGCGTGCCTGGGCAAAACCGTTTGTTCTTTGGCTCTGGTTTCAAAACCAGTCAGCATTTGAACCACTTGTTCTTCAGCTCAGATTTCAAAATCAATGTTTAATGTTTTATTGTTTTACAGTTCGGCAAGATCAAGCACAATTAGCTTATAAAATACTATACTGCCTTTCTCCAAGGTTGAGGGAGGATGAGGAAGCACAATGTAATATTGAGCAGTTACACTTGGGCAGCTCTGGGCACACTCAAGTTTTATGCCATAGTATACTCCAGCAGCTGTTGAAGTTACTATGCAAATCAAGACAAATAAAACTGTGCAGTGAACATCAAAGTAAACCTTTTCTGCATTTGGAAAACCAGCCCAGGCCCACTGAAACCCCCCATTTCTGCTGCACTGGAAAGAGTGGGACTGAAGGGAGGAAAGGATGCAAGCACACAGCAGCAGCTGGGGCAATTCACTTACTGTAAATTTTACCTTTTTTTTTAATTTATTTTTATTATTTTGATTGTTTGTTGTTGGTTGTTTGGGGGTGTTTTTTTGCTTTTTGTTTGTTTGTTTGTTTTGTTGTTGTTGTTTTTTTCCCCCTAAGTAAAAGTTTTCAAGAAGTTATCTTGGATCCACACTAAATTTTTAATTCAGAGGAGGCTGAACATACCAAGCCAGGAGTTAGGATTTTGAACAAGGGAGAACAGAGTTTCAGAACTGTCCTCTGCTGGAAACTCAGCGGGGTTTGAGCCCTCTACGTTTTGTGCAAGAGCTTGCAGGTTGCCATGGTTCACCGTGGAGACCTGGAGGTGGAGGGGCTCAGCGTGGGAAGTCTGCAGCTCCTCTGAGGTGAAACATGTGTTACAACATTACAGAAATGGCTCAGAATGTATGAATTTCCATTACATGGTGTACAAAATCAATCCACCAGAGGATGAAGAGGTGATTTATTGTGTAAGTTCCTACAGGAGAGAGAAGCTCACGAGTAACTACACTCATGAACACAGCAAGTGAAGGCAGAGGCAAGCAGAACACAAGACAAAGCCACAAGGAGCTCTGCATGTTAAAGCAATGAGGAGAGAGCACCCACTGTCCTTTGAATACAAAAAGCAGTTCCTTCTGATCAGTTCTGAAATTCCAAGTCCACCCAGGATACATGCTGTGATCTGTGCATGTATAATACTAATCCCTGAACTTCTGTACAGGAAAAACAATCCAAATAGCTTTATCCAAGATTTGACAATGTTACTTCCTCGGCAGTGAGCGCTAAAGAGTCCCAGAGCTTTTGTGTTAAATTATCAGATTAAGGATCTTTCAGGCAGAGCCCACCATTCCTAATGATAAAGTTAAAAATCCAACCAACCAAAAAACCCACCCCTAACCACATCTCTTTGGTTGTTTAATATAAGAAATGTTTTGGTATCATTTGTGGCTACAGTTAGGTAATTCAAATACTAGTAGAATTTTAAGAGGTACCAAACAGTGTTTCATAAATCCTTTTTGATACACTCCAGTGTTACTTGTTTTAATGCATGCATGGGCCTTCCAGTTATTCCTAAAATAGGGGAAAATATGAATGAAAAAATTACTGTTATTCTACATTATTTTCCATAGGAAATGTCAATTTCGACAGAGGCTATCAATCTTAAACCTTTCACTATTAGAAAGCTCAGTCACAATTTTATCATTTATTCTATTTTCTCAGTACAAGCAGACTTCGACAAACAGAATTGCCTCAGCTCCTGGCTCCAGACCTAAGAGAAAATTTACAAGTGTGTGCATGCAGTTGTTTTGTAAGATCTTTGTTTTCTAGCAATTACCGCTCACTGCTTACAATGACACATTACCAGATTACCCATTCCAATTGCTTATTAAAGCACAAACAGGATTTCTCAAGTCTGTTCACAGACATAATCCTGGGGGTGCTTCTTCTTGTCTCTGGCCAACAACACATCCCACACATCCCAAAACAGCAGTGCCACCTTACCCTTTCAGTTACAAGAGGTACCTTCTAGCTAACAGCCCATTTAATCACAAGGATGTACTTGAAAAGGAAGCTGAAATCTTGTTTGGATAATGAAACAGATTATAAAATGCCTAAGAATAAATTACACCATACAAGCACAAATTGAACACATTCATTATAGTGGTACAATACACTTATTAGAACTTAAAAAAAAAAATTCTAAAATCTTAATTACAATTTTACAAATTAACAACTTCAGGTAAAAATGGGTGTGGATAGATGAAGGGTCTGAGGAATCTAACAGGGTGAAATTGTATGCTGTCGAGAATACACACAAATCAGTTCTGTATTTATAGTTAGTAGATCCATGATAACGCTCAAAAACGGTATCTTCTTTTATACATAGATTGGACAGAAGAGGTTCAAAATTAAGAGGAAAATTTCTTTCTAACTGAAGACAGAACACATTTTAATCTTATTGACCTACAACTGTTAAGCCTAAAAATCCATTTTATACTTTCTCTTCAGAATTTCACTGAACATTAAAGAATATTTGAGTCTAGATGTGAGTCAACGGACTCTGGTGAAGCTGGAGAAGGGACATGTCCACAAGCTCACCCTGACCTTGTTCTCCCACAAAAAATGTTACATCTGCGTAACTTCTTCCATAAAGGTAAGGATTTCACAAATACAGAGTGAAAAATTACCGTCCGTGATTTTGCACTCATTTACATCCAGCCAAGTGACAATTCATTGCTTATCCTTACTGCTACCTTTTTAAAGTAATTTTTTAAAAACTATTCACTGGATTCAAAATAGTCAAACCTCATTATCTAGTTTCTCTGAATTTACTTTTAAGTATAAAACTATCTGTATTCCACTTACTTCTTTGATCATTGTTAAAATTGTCTGTATCCCAGTTAGTCCATGAAACTGGTAATACATTCATTAAAATGGAAGAATATGGAGGACCTGGTTTGTTGTTTTTTTTTTTCCTGCTTAGGCAATGAGAAGTCCTAACTGTATAGAAATCTTGCTTTATTATAATTTTAAACCATATCCACTTCTCCTTAACACCACAGAAACACCTGGGTTTACACACCTGAATGAAACTTTCAGAATGACTGATACACACTGAATACCTTTTTTTCCTATGACCAGATGCAAACCTACGGTAACTCCAGTCAAAGAGTAATCAAAGTACAATAGCTCAACCTTTTTTTTGGTGCTGTTATCCAATTCACAAATAAAAAGCATTTTAAAAGATTCCAGGAAAGCCTTAAAGTACCCAGCATTATACCTGTTTATGTTTCTGTTGGCTCTGAACCCATAAACAGAGGTAGGAATTAGTGGTAAACTAAATGTTTGTCAATTTTAGGGTTTATATGTATATTTTTAAACTCCCATGAAAAGAAGACATATTTACACCTTCATAGAAACAAATTGTAAGAGACAGCTAGCACTGATTTCATAGCTAGTGAAGTCATTGCAATTAAAATTGTTCTAATTTAATGAGGATCTGGTCTGAAATCTCGCACTTGCAGGAAACGGGTGAACTATCACGATGTTTTAATTTTATTGTTTCACCTTAATTTAATTTCAACATTTTCTTAAGGAACAAAACCTTACAATATCACATCTGTTAAACTACCTAACAAAAAGGGCATTTCACTACTTAAATGGGCACTAAATTCTGCCCATATAGTCTCACAGGGGCTGGTAGGCTCTACTTTCATGGATAAGCACATCCTAAAGAGATTACAACATCTTAGGCAAAAGGCTATTGAGTTACAGTGCGGATTAAATTACAGAATTTGGTAAGCGTGCAGTATCACGTATCAGCACATTCACCAGTTTAGTTCAGGAGATAAATTACTGAAACTATGCAAGAAACTGAATAGCCTCTTATGACAGTTTGATGCATTATCGATTTTTTAAAAACATTTTTATTTCCAAAACAAATCTAATTTCATTTTCGTTATTTAATTCTCATAAGTTCAGGCAATTCACATCCTTTTTCTGCTGTTGAATGTCTTTGTGCGGAAGACATTTAAGTAACTGAGTGGAAAATTCTGTCATAATCACACTTTTTCCTTCTAACTATCAGCAATTATTCTCCCAATCCACTGACAGAGTTACAACCAACATAAGTTTTATATACGAAGAGAGGAGAAAAAAAAAAATTTACGGGAACACAGACAGTTATCAGTACTTCAGCATTCAGGGTTACTGCTCACCCACAGCAGTAATTATCCCTTGATTCAGCCTACCAGGAAGTCACCTATTTAATTCTTGACCTCTGTTTTAACAAAGGCTTCATAATACAATTTTTGCCTTTTCATTTCAGTTGCTTGCACAGGATGCTTTAATGCTAAAATAAAATAATTTATATTAGATCAGCCAAAAAGCTCATTATTCATACTTTAAGCAAGCAAAGCAGAGAAGGCAACTCTTTTAAACACTCGGCTTGGTTAAATTTTACTAACAAAAATAATATTTCTTGGATATTTGTACACTACTGGGTACAAATGAAGCAAGCCAAACTATAATAATAAAGAATAACAAATTTAAGTATTTACAAAAATGTGTCTCTTTATGGGAACTGTTCAAACATAATGTACGAAAAACAACTATATTCAGCCTCTGGGAACTTTTACACTTTGTTTTACATTTATATTACATCAGAAAACATAATTGATATTTTCAGAAAAAAATGCTTAAATTAGGTGAGGAAAAGCTGCTTCAGAAGTAACTTCATGCTGGTCAACCAGAACATGCTGGTCAACCAGAACACAATACTGTCACCTACGTGTTTTGTATTTGGAAAAAGGAGAGAACCAAAACTGAACTACTAGAAACAGGGAAACTAACAATTAGCCCAATCAAAGTTATTCCGTACCTGTAAGAATGTAAAATTATATTTCAGGACAGACAAAGAAAATCTGGCAAAACCACAACAATATTTTTTGCCAGCTAAAAAAACATATCACAGAATATATTTTCCAAGTACCCAACCCATGTGGCCGGAGATGCTACAGGCTGTACAATGATCAAGTCTAATTGTATAATAACACAGAAGAATTTGAGATCCCAGGATTTCCTTTTACCTGTAATAAACTACTGCTCAGTTCATTCAATAATGGAATATTCTACCTGGGTCAATGATGGCAGCTCAGGCAAACAAAAGAAGCCTTTATGCTCCATCCAGACATTGCAAGGTGCTTATTCAATTTCTTCTGCATCAGGGGCACTGTTCCTTACCTAATATGTATACATTTGTTGAGTGTTATTCAGCCTTTGTTGCTTCTGACCCTCACTTGGCATTTAATTCCCAGTCCACCAGGGTATTCATGCTTGATGGCACTGATGCACACATTGAATGCTTTATTTATTTAATGGCACAGGGAATGAAGCTATAAACTGTATTAGACAATATCCTGGTTACAGATGCCAATGGTCAGCATCACAGCATTACTGACCCACATTTACAGTGGTGGATATTTCATCAGAATTCAGAGGACAATATATAATGATTACAGATCAACAGTGTAATAAGGAAAGAATAAGGTTTCAATTCAAAATACTATTTAACATTTCTCAGGAATATCATTATAGTATTTAAAATGCTATGCATGGTTTTATGTTCTCTACTTTTCAAAGATGCACATTAATCTTTGCTGTTAGTGGCAAAGAAATTTTCCTCTAAATACTTCAGTCCCTAGTAAAAACTGCTGATACTACAATGAAATTTAAGATCCATCCCTGTGTAGCTATCCAGAGTTGTTTTAAAACATGGTACTCTGTGCCTAAAGCAGTAGAGAGTTGACTGTAAACAATTCACATACAATTTGCTAACTAGCAAGAAAAATACTGACCTTTAGTCAGTTGAACAACTTTGTAATTTACAAGAAAAGTAACTTCACCTACACTGGTACAGTATTGTCTTTCTCCCAGTTAAGGTTTTCAAAACAACCTGGCTCATGGATGCTATTTAAATATTCTGTCAAAAGGGCTATTTTCTAAAGCCCAACAAACAATATTTGACCAAAATATTATAGAAGTGACCAACACAGCTGTGATTGACTGAAATCTCCCCATTCTAATACACTGACTAATGGGAAATATTGCACAAATGCTAATAGGCAACAACAGCAAGAGGTATTTTAGAGGAACTTAAATTATTCTGGAAGCCTGGGACCTAAGATCCATAACAGCCTATATCATCCGTTGTTTTTAATTATGTCTTTTAAAAAAGCTCCCCTGCTGTGCTTCTGAAATACTAAATGGCCTCTACAGCTACTTGGCATAACTCATTCTAATTTGTGATTACAAGATAGTATTTTCAGACTATTCCCTCTTTCCCAGCAACTACTTAAATGGAAAAAAAAAAAAAAAAAAATCGTTTTGCTTTAATTCCTATTTAAGCCATCCATTTGAGGCATAAAATTTGAAATGCAATAAATGTAAAGCCACAGTACATAATATTTATATTACGTTCTGCAGAATCCCTATGTAAAATAAATGAAAATTTCTTATTTCATTCCTATGTAAAAGTTAAGCATGCTGATTTTAGTAGTTGTTTTTAGGTAAAAAGTCAGACTGTAAAAGTTTGACTACTAAGCAGGACAGTGTGAACTGAATAAGATCTGGTTCCATTTTTATTCTTCTGTGCAGGATACAGATTTTTAAGACTACAACCCCATAAATGAAAAGTAAAACGTTCTGCTCAATACAGAAGATACTGTATTTCCTAACTGCACTTTCACCTCCAAATCTTTAAAGCTGATACGCATATTTATCCTATTAGCTGTGACTTTAACCACTATTTCTCTAATAAGGTTATGCCTTTAAGGTTCAGACAAAACACACTGGAATACATACCTAAAGGAAAGGATTAAACCATTCTGTATGACCTGCCCTCTGCAGGATTACTCCCGTAAACACCAATAGGGTTTTTGTTTCTTTTTTTTTTCTTTACCCTCCTCTTATTCCCAAAATGCTACTGATTCTTTCCTAAAGAATACTGCCATTAAGACTTGTATCATTTGCATAGGAGAACTACCATTGTTATCTCCCTGAGAAAAGAACGGCAAGGTAATGGAAATGAAGAGGAATAACTGGACGCTTGAGGTGATAAGGACCAAGTCTAAACAAAGACAGAATACTGACTATTCATGAATTTGCAACTAGTCGGAATGTGCCAAGGACTCAGTTTCCTCTCTGTAAGCTCTTTTGTGCTGCTTGTAAGCAAACAAAAAGTCAAGCTAACCCTGAAAGCAGCAGTATCTGATTTTCTGGACAGTTTCTCTGATACGATGTAGCTTGAGCTCTGTTTATCTGGAATAATGCTTGACAGCTGCATCCCCCAAGCACATGCTCTGATACAGCGTCCCAAGATGGGTGGAAGCATGTATAACAAAATGAAACGTAAAGCAAGACAGCCGAGTCAGACTAAATCCGTATTTCATTCAGTCCTTTCTTGACTGAAAGACATGGGGACTGTCCCTTGGTAGCTTACAGAGAAATCAACAAATCTAAGAGGGGAATACAGTGTCATTCTTCACCTTTTTCTTTCTTTCTTTTTTTTTTTTTAAACATTGATTTTGAACAGCACATTAGAAAGAAGGACGACAGAATCAATAGAATTTAAGATGCTCTTGTAATCTGGGTTTAACATCATAGTAACACCTCTAATGAAAGACAAGGAACCCTTTGTGGCATTTTGACATCTATATCTATCATGTGGATATGGCTTTTATTGAGCTGAATTAACAACTACAGTAAAATAATTAAAGTCTAGCTGCCCAAAATGTCAAAGTAGTTTAACACTTCATCATTCTTGTAAAAGTGTAATTTTTATCTGTGCATTATGCCAGCTGTTTTGTGGGTTTACAATAAAAGTAATAAAGCAGTAGAACAGAAAAAGAAATTGTAAAACAGCAAAAGAAATAAGATCACAGTAGCCTGCCACATGTTGAAATTAGCACAGATTTTACTCCATGGAAATTAAAACCACCTATAAAAATTGATAATACCTCAAAACTATAAGCAAGGGAATACTTACAACATCAAATCCAACCTGGATTCTATTTTTCTCTTTAAATAAAAAGGGCCATAAAAATCTCTCATTTCCTCCCAAAAGTGGGAGTAAAAAATATCATGGGTTCTATCCTTCAATTTGTCTTTTCATATCCTGTTGCACTGGGAAAATCCAATTCTCCAACTACAAACTGAGATCAAAAAGACCAAGGCTGTCTTTTCAAATGGCATAAACAAGCATCCCTCCCCCCCAAAAAAAAAAAAAAAGTTTGTCTTTCAACTTTGTTGCTCCTCCCTTGTTTTGGCAAGGTGTTTTGTGGTATGCTTTTTCACTTTTTTTTTTTTTTTTAATTCTTTTTTAAAGTGAAGTGGATCACCCATGCTGCATAACTGATGAGGGTTCAGATCACATTTCTCTAGGGAGGGGCAAACTAAAGTTGGAAACAGATCCCAAGGGCGGGGGAGAAGGGTAGCATGCTTTTTTAAGTGGTCATGCTGGCTCATTTTAATCGCAAATGAATATAATCTCCGTTTTCTATTACACTCAGCAGTTGAAGGATTTGTTAATTTAATTAATAATATTTGAAATACAGAGAAGGCAACAAGAATTGGTAACTCTCCATAACAGAGATTCCTCTGCTTTTCTCTTCTATTATTATTGGTACTGGTGTATGAGAGCATTTACACTAACAGATATGACCTTTTCAAAACGTACAAGTAATTGTGAGATGGGGAGGGAAAGGAGATGAAAGATGATGCTGGTGCCACAGTCATTTTATGTTAAAGGCTCTACTTATATGCGTAATTCATACTGCTGAACTCAGAATAATTGGAGAGCCAAGTTTTCAACAGCCTGTACAAATGGTGTGGTTTGTTTCAGGAAATGTCGTCTTCGCTGAAATGATGGTAATGTGTATATAATTATGCCAAAATAAAAATAGCAAATTTTTAAAAATGTTGATGTCTTATTTTTTAAAATAAACTGTATCTCAATGATTATTTTACTACCTTGGTACCAACTATTTTGTGTTTTACTAATACATATCTTTGTTTCAGCTGGGTTCTTTCCTTACTAACTGCATTAAGAGAGTTAATGAGAGAACCACACTTCCAATACAGATAAAAAATACTTCATAGTCATGCCTTCAATTATTTTTTTTTTTCCACTTCTCTTATGGTTTAAAATGCAGAGTAGGTATTTCAATTTATGAGACCTGTACCACAGTACTAGAAACCCTGCAGCAAAACACTTCCATAGGGCAAAGCACTGTCCCCAGCTGCACAGCATGGCTTCTTATTTATTACAGTGGGAGTCTTAAACAGGCAAAAAAGCCAAAAAATAGTAAGAACCTGGGGAAGAGATTAAATCTAAATAATAAGAAAAAAATTAGCTAATCTTAAATACTTCTACTCATCGTAGAAAGGTGCCGACACATTTCTCACCTCTGCAAAGTGAAGAGTAATAAGACAACTTGATTCTTTCATATTTCCACAATGCTAGCTATGCCTAGAGACTGCAGCTAAAATGTCTGGCAAGAAAATTTTCATTCCTGTGACTTGGATCCAAGTCCCAACAAGCACCTAGGCTGATAGATCTGAGATAACTCACAGACTGAGTTTCTAGGTTAAATTAATACACTCCTCTACCACACACTTCAGGCTGAGTAAGGTGAACTGAATTTCATTAAGAAAATCTGGAAAGTGCTGTTTGAATTGGCAAGGAAATAGGGAAGAATGGTGGGTGGCAGAGACTAGCAGCTGAACACATCTGCAGCCTCTACTACAAGATTTTCTAGAAATCCACAGTCCAACTGGATGAAGGGGAAGGGGGAGGAAATACAAGAACGTGCTAAAGAATGTTTTCTTATCTGGACTGGCCACTAAACCAACATTAATTTGAATACCTTAATGCTTCTGGGAGATTAAGATTTGTCCAAATAAAAAACACTGCAAAACAAAGGGATTGACAAGAAGTGAGCTCTAAAAACCTTTTTTTTTTTTTTTTTTTTTTTAATTGTAGACAAGCCAGAAATAGAGCACAAGAGCTGAAGGGGAAGTTAGAAAATGAAACTCCAGCAGGCGATAAGGAATTGAGAGGGTTCAGATCTCTCATGAGATTATTAAGGCTAACAACCCAAATCAAAGAGATGCAAGATACGTTACCATTTGTAACACCATATAGCATCAACAAATTTGACTAGATACAATGTGGAAAACAAACATAGCAGGCAAATACTTCAACTGTAGTGCTAATTCAGTTGGGTTTACTCTGTTTAAAAGTACACTGTGTTCATATGGCTAAATGGGGTTTTTTGGGGGTTGGTTTTTTTTTTGCATCAACCCCACTCAAGCATATCACTGTGGAGAAACCTGCAGTGCATGACTATAGGTTTTTCTGCCTCAGACACCATCCGAATATTCTCAACCTCATAAAAATTAACTAGAAAATCTCTACAATATTTGGTTTTCGTTATTTTAGTGTTCCATATGAGAAATTACATATTCACTCATTACAAATATCTCTCGTGCACAATTATTTGGACTGAGAGGTTGCTGCTATTCCTGCATAAGAAATATTTTCTTCCTCCTACCCTACGGGAACATCTTGGTTTCCTGCTATCCGCCTCTCACCAAATGGAACACCTTGCTGCCTGCAGGGCATCGTGCAGGGGAAGACTTTCCTCCAGCCTGATACTCACAGTACCACTCACCAGAACCAATTTGGCAGGAAATTAATCCCATTGCTGCTCATTCCCTGTCCTGGACACTCCCTGTATGTGTTTGGTAGATAAACATTTTTTTAAAATTGAGAAGTGTGAAAGGGTCACATTCTTGATTACAGAGCTGGGAAGAGTTAAGAAAGGAATTGAAAATACAAAAGCAAAACTGTAAAGCTTGCTTCCCAAGGAAATCCTTCCTCGCTCCTGCAGTGTCTTGGTTCACTTGGCAGGTTTTCCAGCTCCTCCTCTACCCATAGCTAACTTGCTTCAGAGTTACTCTCAGCTACATTTCCTCTGTTCCTTTGTTAAAGATGAGAGTCCCCCCAGGGCAGCTCACAGCACTTGCCCAGGGCTACCTTCCTCTCCCTTCCATCAAAGTGGAATACCTTAAGTCTCCTACCAGCCATCTCTGCATTTGCCAATTTCCATCACCAGTCATATCAAAGATGGCTGTGGAAATTTGTATTCTCTCCTCTTGCTTTCTGGAGTATTAATTTATTTTTTAAAAATGCAATTAAGTAGGACACCGCTCTCCTTGCACTAGGGAATCAGGTTTCATTCAAACGAAATTCAAGATTTACTATAATGTATAAATCCACATTATAAATCCTACATATTTAGAAGGATTGTAAGCTATATATATAGCTTACTTATTACCTAATACCTCTTTTTAGTGTTTTAGGGAGGTAACACGCAACATATGAATATAGCTAACTTTCAGAATGCCTTTTCCCGATTACTGTAATTGTTTTGTATCAATTTGGGAGTCTTGTCACTAAGGAATGCAGTTCCCCTCAGCTGAATCTTAGGCAAAACCACCAAACATAACACATCTGTATTTCTAGTACTGTTGTAATATCCCAGTCCTTTGTTCAGACTCAGATCTGTTAGGCTCCAATAACAGAAAATATGCTGTGTTAAGAGGTGAAAGAATGCAGTCCATGTTTCTTAAAGTAACAGCAAAATTTTCTTTTTGCTTGTTTTAAATATTTCCTACATATCCCAAAGGAATCTATTGCGTTCTGCATGAATCTAGCCTCTTCTGCACGGTACAGGGCAGCCTGTACACAGAAAATGCCATGCCTTCGCTCCAACTGCTTGCAGTATGAGTAATTAAATCATAAGAAGATACCTGAGCACAGTGTTTGAATACTTTCTGAGTGCTGACCTAACAAAGGAGATGACACGTCAACCACAAGAAATGTTGGTATGATGAAAACAATACAAGGGTTTCTTTCTATATTTCCCACATTATATTTATTTCTGTAGCTCAACCTCTATCTCCGTGTGTGTGTGTATTCTACAAAATAGTGTGTGAAAGCAGTAGTCTGAATGGTATAAAGCTGATCCAAAACAAACACACACTGTAGAAAAAAATAGGAAAAACAAAACTACCCTTCACATAATCCCTATATTATAGTTATAAGATGTAACATAGTATAGTAGTAAAGACAAAATAGTAAATTTTAATTATAGGATATAGAAGTTAAATTTCCTTAACATGATAAATTGAAATTTTAATTGAACTTTTTCATCATTTTAAGAATTACTGTTTAACATGTGTTGTCGTAAACATTACTCTTAAAAATCCCTTAATTTTTTCCAAGATAAAATATTTCATTACAAATATTTCCCATTTATTTCATTAAGAGGCACTTTTTTCTACTATGAGTATTGGAAAGGAGTGACAAGTCAAAGTTTTGTGAATATGGCCAGTTTTCTCTCAATTTTTTTTTTTTCCTCCTAAATGATCATACCCAGCCAAGTTCATAAATCCCACAATAAAACTTACAAACCAGCTACAACAAGTATTAGAAAGACAAGAGATGTCTGATTTGACTTTCTGCTCAGGCTACTGGAGGATGAAAGATCAGTTTCCCAGATATCTATTCATGCCTGGACTAGGGAAAGCCATTATAATGAAAATCAGAGTTAAAAGGTCTTGGGCCTTACCTGGCCTGGAGGTATTCTCTGAAAATCCTGTTTTTCTTGGTCTAGGAGTCACATAAAGAAGTGACCCCTTGAACAAGGTAAATAAATTCTTCAAATTCCTAGGTGCAAGATGCTATTTGGTCTTTGCTATTCACCCATTTCTGTTGGGTTAATGCACTTCAGCAGAAACAAGCCCTGGAAAATGCCCCGGTCATAGTCTCCCACGACTACGTTTTAGGCACATAAAATGCAGATACAATGCCTAAAGGCATCATCCATAAACTTACTTTTAATAACAAACACCTAAGAACCTACAGTGTGCATGCACCTACAATGAAGTGCTTGCCTCCATCTCTATAAACAAATCAACACTTTTAAAAATACCTGGCTCTTGGGAGAGGAAAACTGAAATTTCTACAAGATTAGGACATCGAGGTGAGATTGAGGAAGTAGTTTCAGAGGTAATTTGACTCATCCTAACACCAAGCTACCACGGGAGGGGCTAGTCCTGTATTTTCCTCCATGTCCACATCAACACCGAGCCCTTTCTGCCATCCTCAGGGCTGGGAAACGATCTGGGCCAGCACCATGATCAGGGCAGACCACTGCCAGGGCTGAATTCATTGAGAAACTGTGATACCCATTTTAAGTCCCCAAAGCCCAGGAAACAAATTGACCGGTGCTGCTGTTGCATTTCAAGTAACCTCCAGTCTTCACGAATTAGCCAGACAATTCTACCTCCAGAATCAGATTAAAATTAAAATTAGAGTTAATTGATTGAAAAAAATTCTTTGAGGAGCTAATTGCTCTCTGAGCTTACTGAATTGCTGCCTACAAACTCAGAGACAGAAAACAATACAGACTAAGCACATGGAGAAAGTTTAAATTAATTTTGGGAAGCTGGATCCAATTATCATGAATATACATTTTACTTTAGATTGGCACTAACAGAAACATGCATTGCCAATAGTTTAGATATGCAAAGAAAAGAGAAGGATCTAAACCATTACATCACAACCCACACAGATTTTTCAGGTGATGTGATTTGCACAGAGTAATGGCATGCTCAGGTATTATTCCAGGCTCAAGCCTTTTAGGACTTTCAGGAATAGTTTCCCAACTGTAATATGCAAATATATATTTATAACTATCCTTTTGATACCTGCTGAGTTTTTAGTCAAAACTGCTCATCTATGAATGTATATTTTATGCAACAGATGCCAGAGGAAATTATTCTACTGCAAGTGAATTAATTTCTTTTTAAAATAACATTTCCTTTAGCATCTTTAGTTTGGGAGGAAAGAACCTCTGAATGCTCATCAGAATTGTAGTGTTTATTCTCTCTGTATTTTAGGGCAAGTAACTTGACCTTTCATTCCACGATTTATTAATTTATAAAATGAAGAAATGTTAATGCAACAGCACTAGAAGTTAATCATTCATAAAATGCTCTGAGGATACTGTGCAGTGGAGAGTTGTGCTACACTCTACTGCACACCTTCCAAAGCGTTCAAGCTATATTTTTTTTTCTTTTTAAAAATTTCTGTCATTTTAACATTTTTTTTCCCTAATTAGAAAATTTACTTGGAACCAGTTTACTAATACAAGACCAGCTTTAGCAGAGAGGAGATAAAAGTCTATGGATGCACATCACTGTCCTCTTCTACTATCAGAATTATGTTTTCCTCTCCAGAAATTTACACAGAAGACAGAGAAGCACAGACAAGAAATGTACCAGGAAATGGGCTGGTGGTTCAAGATAAGAATGCACAGGAAGGTTTCTGAGCTCCAAGTTTCCATGACACTCAGCTAATCCACTCAGTTTGCTTTCGCAGGGTCAAGTCCTCAGTACAGCTAACCTGATCCAGCAGCAAGCTACCTCTGTTGAGCCCTCAAACGTCCCTCCAAGGTCAGCACCAGGACCACCATAAGAGTAGCAGGGGATGAACACAGCCATAGCAAGAGTGAAATGAAACAATGATTAATTCAGCATAATCTGTGCATTATATAAATGTGAGCTAAATTTGATTAGTCTTCCCGATGTAAACAAAGGCACACAGAAAATTCCCCTTTTATGAAGGAGAATTTCCTGGTTAAACAAGAATTCTTATCAAGTGGGTTTTTTTTGGTTTTTTTGTTTTGTTTTGTTTTGTTTTTTGTTTTTTTTTTAAAGGATTTTAAAGCATTCTAACTCTCCTTGATTGAAGCAGAAGCTATGCACCTAATACACTCACAAATAAACCCAGAATTGTCAGCCTTACCTCATGTATTAACTAGTTATTACCTTGATCCCTTTTACTCGTACTCAAAGTGATAATGAAATATCAATTTTTCTAGCTGTTGAAACAAAACCTTGTTTTTTTCTTGCAGTAACATTGCAAACAGAATAGGTTACAGAAGAAATTAAAGACAGGAAGACACAGATATGCATGGATTTGTTTTCACAAAACCATATGAGAATTAAGCTTGGAAACAACCTGAAATCCTTTAATAACAGGCTTTGGCATCCATACGGATATTTTTGAATACACTTAAGACCACTATTTTTAAACACAAACTATCACACAGAAGCATGAGCTCAACACAAGTAAATCAAGAGATGGTAGGAGTTATTTTCAAGATAGATTTTAAAAATCCTGTTGATTTGCTAGGTTCTGTAATTATTAACTTCATATTAGAATATTTATTAACTCTTTACGACTGGTTTGAAAGAGTCCATCATTAGTAACTAAATTTTCTTCATCGGGATTCCAAAGTCTGGTCTGAGTTTTGAAATTCAAAAGAAAGGTATTGTCATGCATCAGACTTTTTTTTTTTTTTTGGGGGGGGGGAATGCAGGGAGGGCATGTTGCTTGGTTTTGTTTGTTTTTTTGTTTAATTAACAAGTTGCTATATAACAACTCCTGAGTGCTAGTAGATATTAACTGGCAAACTAGAGGTAAGAAATAAAACAAGCTTGAAGGTACAACTATTAATAAAATTGTCTTGGACATACATGTATAATTGAGATGCTCAAGTGAACACATTTTTGGGCTGTACAGAATGCCCAGTTATGAAAACTGCAACTCTAATGCAAAATGTGGAAAAATGCAAGGAGAAATTACAAAGAAACAGATGTTGCACTTACTTATAGTAAGGAAAGTATTCTGTAAACAGCATTAAAGAAAACTAAAAGGGCAACTGGATGACATCAAGACTCCTGAAGTTTCTCTGCATTCACTTTAATAAATATCAGGTAAAAAGAGGCATAATTTAGCTGTCTGAATTACTGGAGTATGAACTAAAAGGCTCCTCTTACCATTCCATAACCAAACCAGAGTCATATTAAGGATAACACTGTAATATGAATTCTTAAAGAATGAGAAAATATTATCAGTCCTGCAAGTGATTAATTCTAACCCAAAAAGAATATGTAAGGCAAATGCTTTGGAAAGCCTGCCTTTCTCTATAAATGACAGATCAAAGTGGTATTAGTAAAATTATATAATCCTGTTAAACTGGATCCTGGCAAAGGAGTACTGAGAGGCAATTCAGACTATACCACTACCTTAAACCACCACATTCTATTTATTTTAACTTGCAGGTCCTTGCAAAACTGTTACTGGCATGTACATACTTTCCTTTTTGCTGAAACCGCAAGACAGGACGATCAGGTTTGTTATCAAAAGAACCCCACTGTAACAAACACATGAGCACATTTTTCTTGGGCTGAGGAATAGCAGTCTTCTGCTTTTCACACTGACAAATTTTCTACAGACAGAAAAATTTTCTCAAATTTGTCTTCTGTTCTTCACTGAAGACTTAAAATAAATCACAGCCGATACACAGATGGATAGAGTTTTCTTACACATTCTGCACACTGTCCTGTCACCACAGGACCACCTGCAATCGTGTACAGTACAGCTAGGTGTTCTAAAAAACACCTGGGTAAGCTGTTTGTCCAAGGACTATGTACTGGAGATAAGAGGTAATTAACAAATGAAACTACTCCTAGTACCCTTCCTTCAACATTAAGTGCAGAGCTGCAGCAGCAAGCTGGCACCTGGTACAGGGAAATGCTAGATGTGATCATTTCAATTTACACATTCAGCACTACATCCCATATGCTTGTCAATGTGAAAGTGTCAGTGATAACAGAGATACCCTAAGAAAATGCTCTGTTGAAATGCTGATATGAAGTTTTTATGTATGAAGCAGATCTTCTCCTCCAAACCATCTGTAGCTTCTTCATTTCCTCATGGGGCATGTGTTGGCCATAAAATCTTCTCATTTAAAAAAAAAAAAAAAAAGAATTAAGTTTGACTTTAAAGAGAAAATTATAAGCCCTTAAACGTCCATAAACCAAGTTTATATACCCAAGTATCATTGATATAAACACAGTCCTTGCTCAGCAAGACGAAAAATCTGCTGAGCAGGAAAATATTGCTGCAATTAGACATAGCAAAACTTGTAACTGTGCTACAAAATTAAAGACAAGTATCTGGCACTATGACTCGTATCACTACATAAAGTTAACCAATCCAGAAAATATGATTAGTTTTGTTTCCTGACTCTGTGGTATATTTTTTCATGCCTATGTTCTGTGCACATCTTAAACTTGCAGGTGTTTTTCCAAAACGTTTTCCAATGATTGCATAACCAGAAATTCTTTAAGTACAACAAAAGTAGGAAGCTTACTTTTGTGTGAGAAGTGACGAGCTTGCTGAATTAGGCGACCAACTAAAGCTAAGGAAGACAATGCAGAGAAGCTGAATTATTTCCGCTAGACAGCTGAGGTTTGCGAGGTGGTGTAGATTGTTAGAAGAGGATGGAGAGGAGGCAGGCAGAGAAACAGTATGACAAAGTTCACAAGGCAATGGTGTTAACAGGTATACTCCTTAAGTGGTCTGGAAATGGGATGAGGTGAGAGAGATGGAGAAATCTGCTCCATGATAACATCTTTTAAAAGTAAAGTCTACGAAAGACAAGGAGATTCACGACCACAGCAGTGCACTCCAAAACTTACAGCTATAACTTAGGATATTTTAAAAAGCATTTAATTAAGAAATGAGTTGGTATATATTTACTGATTTCAATGACAGTGGATAATTAAGAAACATCCACTGTAAGCAGGCTAGTTTGCACACTTCAGTATTTTGGCACCTTTCTCTGCAGCTTCCAATACTAACTACCACTGAAAGTACAAAAACTGAACTAGAAGGACCAAGGTACAATGAGGCTATTTCAGCTCCTGTAAAAGTAGTAGCAATCTTAAAATCCCTAAGGCACCTTTGAAAGGACTAGCTTGTTGGGGAAAGGAGTCCTTTGGAAAAATCTTGTTTGCCTCTTCAGGACAAAAAAAGAAAATCAGATGTAATTTGGACAACAACCTAACCACACCCTTACAGAACCACAAAGATAGTCCTTATATTTGCACTTTTAAACACCTGCAGAAAATCTGGGAGAGCCTTCACCATCTTCCTAACTAAATCAAGGAGATTCAGGCTCCAGATACTCTGACTTTAGATGACAGCATCCCACCATCCCACAAAGTATCATTAATTGTGTCAAGAGTCAAATTGGTCCTAGATTATAACAAAGTGTAACACATTTTAGACCTCATGAAAATCTGGCACAGAGGCTTCCCAAGCTCCAGTGGACACACATATCTCACTACTTTTTTTCCCCATCTACTTAAGGATGGAGCATTCTGACAGCTCTACCACAACCTACACCTCTCTCACTTGTTCAATGCCTGGGTAAAATGGTTCAGGGAGGTGACTGAGGGGAAACATCTTCATGAAAGAAACCTCGTCCCTGTATTAGTCTACCACAGGGCGATCTCATGGATGCCAGAGCCAGCACAAGAGAGCTGATGAGGTGACAGGGCAGAACTCAACAACCCTCACCACCATCAGACGAAAATATTGCAGCTCAGTGTTATCTGTCTCACCCCACTGATGTGCACGTGCCGCAAAGCGCAGTCATGCCCAACCACCATGACACCAGCTCCCCGGACAGGTGCAGATGTCCTCCTGGCCAGGTGCGTGGAGGGCACCCACAGCCTTGTCCTTGAAGGTCTTCCAAAGGCACACTGCTTACTGCAACAGTTTCTGATAATGAAATCTAAATACTTTCACTTTGGAAAGCAAACACCTGACACAGAGAAGCTGTGCACATCTCCACATGCTCCAGAGACTTTCCTAAATAACTTGTCAGCAGTACTAATTGAAAGTGTGTAGTGTTAATATGTTAACAGCAGACATATGATGTAATATAAGTATTTACCACAGAAAATTGAAATTTGTCAGGGAAGAGATGCTTGTGGATCTATTATTGTGTACATTTACTAATTTTTAAAAAGTATTTATTTGGAATCCAATTCAGAAATTACTGTTACGCATTCAAATCATATGCTTTATAGGTGTTTGTTTGGTTTGGTTTTTTTTTCTCCCTTTAAACAGCATCAAAGCCTTACACTGACCTCATTAGTGGTATTTCAAATTCTCATCTAAACACAACATACAAAGAAAACAACTGCAGAGCTTCTTTTACAGTTTCTGACTATAAAGTCTAGGTGTGTATTCAAATGACAGGGGCAAATCTGACAGCTCTAAAAACAGACTTATCAGTTTAGGTTGCAGTCATGCTATTGTGTTATCTGTTCAAGTCTAGGGATGTTAAGTCTACCATCATCAAAAGTAGACACCTACCTATGCTGCAGATCTAATTTAGGAGGTATGTCTTTATAAAGAATAAAAATTAAATTTTAGCTCAGTAAAATATATAAAAAACAGGTAATTAAAAATACCTGTTTTCAGCTCAAACTATGCAAGTAATTTCTTAAAAAAAATAATTTTCAATGAAGGGTATATACATTTGTGTGAGTAATAAAAAACAGAAATTGATTCCGGAATCTTCTATTACAGTATCTCCTTCACCTCTAATTCCCCCAGGTTATCTTAAGGTTGTAGCATAATTGATAATTATTTTCATGGAACAGCAATAAAAAGGATATTGGGAATGAGTGCTGTATGTCTAAAACATGAAATATCATGCAGTAAACATAACCATTAAAGTAGGCAAAACATGCTAACTGGCGTAAATAAATAAATCTATTTTAAACATTTTTATGAGCTTAATTTCTTGTTAACAAGCTTTATGGAAACATCACCTTATAAGGACCAAAGTAAGGTACCGCAATAATGTGAATTGCCTTTTTACTGAGAGACCTACTTTTAATTCTAATGAGAATCGAATGCTTGTGAGTGGTTAACTAATGCCACATCACCACAACATAAACATGTTGCATTAACATTCCCAACAGCTTCAATAATGAACCTTCCTTGTGGTATTTCTTCGTAGTGTCATTGGAAAGAATTCACTGGGCCTTATCAGACAAGAGTTCCCATTTTCTATCATTCCATGTTAATGTGCCTAATCAGTTGAACAAAAGTACTGTATGTAAAATGATTCTTTTAGTTGCCTTAGATACAAATCCCTGCAGTATTGTATAATTGAAATCTACTCACGTAAGTTAAGAATAATTAGGACCCCAAATTAAGCCAAATACAAAGTTAATTCAAATAGTCAGATGCTGTCACTTAAATGATTACAGACTTTTATTGTTGCTTAACATCTTCGAAGGATTTTAAATGCACTTTTTTATTTTTCTCTATACACACCTCCCCCTCAATTACGGTATGATCCCTTACTCCAAATGGAAATAGGATTACGAGAATAAATTTTGGTCAGGTCACAAGTATCCAAGCTTGACCAGAGATGTTCTTCAGTGAAGTTTTTTGCCCCACTATTGTCACTAGATTTTTTTATTTTCTTTTTTAAAATACAAAAATAAAATTAAAAAGAATGGAAACAGACAAGGCTTTGAGGTAAATATAGTCATTGAGTCTGTTACAAATGGCACTAACATGATGACAAACATTTAACAGCAAATATTCAGAAAGCCTCTCTTCACACTTCAAAAAATCTTTTGAAAAAGGAGGCAATACAGAACTGCTGTTAAAATGGATCCGTAACAAATCCAAGAGCTAGAAAGTAACACATCAAAGAAGTAAGTTTACATATAACCAGAGTTGTTTCCAGGACTGGGTTAGGAGACTGCTGATTCAATAGAGTGAAATTCAAACTTTTTCTACAGCAAATTAATTGTTATACTATTATATATATGTCTAACAAAACAATTATTATATTACATGATAACAGTGTAACTGGTAAAGAAAACGCTGGTGGCTTGATGCATTTCTCCACTGTTTTTCTGTCAGCACTTTGTTTGCACTGCAGAACAAAACACTGTTTATTAAAAATCCTTTAATACAGTTTACACACGGATGTCATCCAGACTTTTGTACTCTGAATTTCTAAAAATGGATTTGCAAAGATACTTTTTATATATATATAAGATACAGACAATTTTTTTTTTTTAATACTGAGCAGGATTTGAAGGCCACCAAACAGTTTATGCATGATATGCTAGGCTGATGTATTTAATTTTTTTTTCCAGCTGGTACATTAATACATGAAGTGATGTTTTGTGGACTCTATCCATCTTTACGGGTAATAATCCACATCACAAACCAGCCATCTGCCCTCTAGTACTTTCCATGCTTCACTCTTCACACATGCCAGCTTCATCTGTTGCAAATTAAATGATGCAAAAGCATCAGCAGCAAAACGTTTGGTTTTGTTTACTAATAGCTTTATTTACCTTAAGTCACTCAAAAGCATGATCAGTTCTAAGCCACAAACCCACATTTTTCCAATAGACTTTCAATGGTAAATGTTAACAATAGCACAGAATATATCCCAACCTTATCCCTAAAGTAACATTTTTTAATGTTTTTTTAAAAAAAGGACAAAATATTAAAAGTAATCTGCAAGTCTAAGTTAGAGAAAAGAACAGGGGCACCTCAACGGGGAGAAATTAGTGTGAAATACTGTGGAAGGAAGATCCAAGTCACATGCACAGTCAAATTGCTGTTGAACAGGCAAATCTGACTGAAGCTCACCAGAAAGATGGTTAAAATAGAAGCAATACAAAATTATGCTGAAGTCTCTAAAAAGCAAACATTCCTCATTGCTTTTCTAACTACAAAATGCAGCAGATAGGAGAATGTGGGTTCAGTGTCAACTTCGTCTCAGGTTTCCTAAATGAATTACTGAATCCAAATTTAACAGGAAAATTGCTCAAACAGCACCTTTCATTAATTGTACTTTCTGCTGAAACAGAACCAAACTACCTAACTCCTGAGAGAACACAAAAGCCAGCTCTCCTTCCACCATCAAGATCTCTCACGAAAGTCGCCAAGTGCTGTATCCAACAACTTAAAGTTATGTGGTCCCCCGGGTTTCTCACATGTACGTGTTGCTCAGGCAACAGATGAAAAAAAATCTTCATTTTGCTTCCCAACGAGTCTCCCACACAAACATTTTATACATTGAGAAACCATCAGTGATTATTATAGTAGTATAAATCAAGAAAACAAAAAGAATGAATGATTCCTAACCACCCAGGACTGGTCCAAGCTCAGGAGAAGAACCAAGGAATCTCCTCTACCACTGCCAATACACTCACGTAAGTTTACAAGGGTTGCCTTGATGTCATCAGGACATGGATGAATCATCTCCCCAGGACCCACAAACCAAGCTAACATTCATACATCTTTGTTTCTTTACACTTCAAGAAAGCCAGGACACAGAGATTACAGAAACAGAAAGAGCTTCAGCATAACTGGGTTTTGAAAGCTAGAGGAGTAATTCGAGACTCTTTCCGGAAGGGCAGGAATTTGGGACACCTTCAAGCAAAAGGATTTTTTCAGCTCCTATCTATCAGAAAGAACTGCACATTCAATTTATCATACAATGTCTTTGAACTTGAGGAATGACTCAATACAGAATCACCTATGCAAAATTTATCCTAAGTTAAAAATATAAAAAGTTTAGTATACCTGAAAAAAAAGTGCACAAGTGGAAAAATATCTAGCTTTCATACATCTTATTCAAAATGTCAATCTAAACAAAGCATCAGTGGATAAACCAGTACTATTTATAGGAATGAGTAAAACCGGAGCAAATACAGCTTTGATAGAATGAAATTTTCTCTAATTTGGAGCAATTAGAAATAAAAATCCTGCAGTGTGATTCTACTAACACTGACACATAATAAGCACCAGTAAAACTGAAAGTATAACATAATTATTCATTAACCTATACTACATATGTATGGTTTATTTCCTTATCTTCCTTTCTTCTATTTTTACACTTGGACACCATATAATACAATGAATAATATGTCTCTAAAGCCATGTTATCCAAGTACAAAGTCATCTAATAAATGAAAAAATAATAATAATCAGAAGAAGCAATTATAAATATTCTTCTAACCAACCAATGCTGATGAGTAAATACGACACTAATTAACCACTGTAAAAGGCCAGTCAATTATTGTTTCCACTGTGAAATTTACTATATAAACATATACAATTGCATAACACACTGGGAGCTCCTATACTATTAAATGCATTTATACAACAGTATGGACGGACAATAAGCCAAGAACTTCTCCTTGTGAATGGCTTTCTCTCCTCTTCCTCATTTAACAAAACCTGGAACACTATCACAAACACAGAGGCAGGCACATACATGAAATTTTTTACAGCTGTTTCCAGAAGTGTTTCCTCTGTAGTGCTTTCCTCCTACATGCAGTTGCTGCTATTAAGACACCCGTACAACACAATTAGCACAAAAGGTATTACTTTTCCATAACATTTACTCACAGAGGTAGACCATGAACACCAATGGATCTACTTGCAAGTGTAAAACCCATTACGTACTTGTAGAACTTGGCAAAAAATATTAAATTGGTATCATTATACTTTATGGTAATTTTTTGTAATCTGATCATAAGGACACTAAATGTAATAAGAAAGCCAGTGCTGAGGCATTCGCTGGTATCAGATGCTCCAGGCGCTTTTACTTCTGTTTTATACATTGATCTAAAAGCACAATATAAAGACAGTGTTCCTACACCTATATAAAAAAATCTTGTTACTAAGACAAACAGTACTCTTCCACTTGACAGAAAACGTAAATTATAATAATTAAACACTTTTAAAATACAACTGTTAATAAAAATAAATCATGTATTTTCTCCATATTTAGTAACAGAATACTAATGAAGTCTATTTGTTTTTCTAAAGACACATAGGTCCAAATTCTGCTACTGTGTCCTTGGAAAGGTACCTTACTGTAATAAACTAATCTAAAATATACCCAGATTTATATTTAATAAAAGAAAAGCCCCTTAGGCAACGGCGTCAGTGCATGTTAGCTGAAGGTTAAGTCAATCCCCTCTCCCTGGAGTGGTCAGCTGCATGGCTCAACTTGCCCATCGAGACCCACAGAGGCTACAGCAATGATGTAACATCTGCCCTCAGCATAACACACTGCGTTTCTACAGTCTTCCATATTACAGGGTGCTCTTCTTATTCTGAATACAGAGATCAAGAAGATGCAAAATTTCCCTGCATAAAGAAGGATACTTATTAAGTAACTGAGGAAGAGTATTAGAAACAGTATAGTAAATAATATTATAGTAACAGTATTATTCAAAAGAGGTAATACTATTACTCATCTCATAGCAATTACACATTTGTCTTTTTTCCCTTGCTTAAATTGTAAGATGCTTAGATAACATTTCCTAGCAAATTCTCACACAAACGTTAGTACAGTATTTAAAACGGTTCTCCATGCATCATTTTACATGGTGGTTCTACATTTTAAAATAGTGGTGGCTTTGCTTTGTTTTCAAAAATGTGATGTTACAGCAGAGGATCCTGCAGACCTCACTGCTCAGGGAATATATGAAAGGATATTCACTGCCAGCATGTTAAAGAAACTCTGGCTTTTTCAGGCAGTCTGTCAGTCTCTATTATTTGGAAATGCACTTGAGAAGTTTAACATTCTTGCTTAAGAAGTTTGCTCTCACTGTTTAGATAAATTTCCTTTTTAGAAGATATGTTGGGCCAACACCTTCCTCAGAAAAGGGAAATGTCCCAGAGAAGTATGCATCAGAATACCCTAATGAAAAATGGCATGCTATTCCAGGAAAAAAGACTCGGTGCAGCAGTTGCTTTCTGCAGAAGCCCAACTGCTCTCTTCACACAGATATTCTCTTCTGCACAATCTGCACTCACCAACTAAGAAAGAACATTTGCTAAAGAATTATAAAACACATTAGGAATACATGATAAAAATGAAGACAGCATTGGAAGGTCTATTAAAGTGGTCCATGAAAGGGCAGGAAACAACTGGTTGGCCTTGGGATACTGGGTTTGCTTACAGATACTTTGCAACCTCTGCTAAACTACGTAGTTGTTTACTAGCCGTGTGCTTCACGGAGTTCACACTGCGATAAAATCCCTGGCTAGATATTAAATTAGTGCTCCTATTTGCTCTTGTGTGACACCATAATGTGTTCCACCCCTTGTAGAACTTAAAATCTGCTCTTTAACAACAGCTGATTTCTTCTTAAGTCCAGGGTACAAGATTTTTTCAAAGTTTATCCTCAGCAAAATCCTACTAATACTTCCTAGTAAATCTGCAGGAAAACCAATGTGCCTCCACAGTTTGTTGAGTACCTGTGCTATGTGCCTTAGACACTCTTAGTGGCTTGACAGGAGGCTGAAGATCTGAAGAATACACTAAAATAGCAAATACCTTTGTAGCGGCGCACTGTATGTTATCTGTATTTCTTTTCTTTTCTTTAGTAAATGCACTAATGTTGGATACACACTTAAAATTGCTTCCAATTTAACACTCAGAGCCTTGGCTGGCATAAGTGGAACAGCCAGGAATTTGTATTTCTCAGCATAATGTTAATTAAAATGTACACTCAGAGGCGAAGGCAGGTCATATTTTTTACAAAACCATTAATAACGTTTAGGAAAACAGAATTAAATAGATAATGAAAGCATGATGCTTCTTCCTTTGGACAAAGCATAGATAATAATTCATAAGAAAATGAATTAAAATGGTGTTAAGCCTTGATTAAAATAAAATGTAAGCAAAGAAAATTATTTCAGTGCTTCCCAAGCACTTGTTCTTCTCAAGCAAGAGAACAGAATAAAACCAAAAGGCATCTAAAGCTAGTCAAAAAGGTGGACTTGGATAGCAAGATAAAGCTTAAAATATAAAAACTTGCACAGTCCAAAAACCCATCTTAAACAGAATGTTTAGCTCTGACATCTTTTTTTTTCATATGCATATTAGTGTGTCTGTCTGAACTTGCTTGAAGAGAAACCAATAATGTGCATAATAAGCTTTTTACTCTGCTTTGCTATGGAAACAAGGCATGTGTGATCTCACTCTCTGACTTTCTGTATTTTCTCAGATAATTTTTAACTTGTTGGATGATTTCACCTAATTAGGAAGCGGGGGGGGGGAGGGGAAGAGGTGGTGTCAAACGTTTCCTACAGTTCATAGGGAACAGGTAAGTGGCAATGTCGGACTCAACTTTATGTGACCAATGAGAGCTTGAACCCTGTCCTGCAAGCCCAGAGAGCCAGGATGGGGTGGGACAGGGTCAGACTGTGGTGTGGGCGCAGGGGGTGCTCCCGTCTCCCTCAGGCAGTCAGCCACAGTATGAGGCCAAGCTTCAAACGGCTACCACTGAACTGATTCAAACTACTTTCCAAGGCAGTTAATTCAGTCTGTCTTTTCTAATACAATTGTAGTTTTAAAGGCATACCTCTTGTAGAATATGCTAGAAAAAGGAGGAAATTACATTAATATTCAAGCTCATTACTTCAGACATTCATTCTTTTTTCCTGCCTCTCATCTTTTCCTTATTTAGGGCTGCAATGCTTGCTATTGATGGTAATAACAATATTTTTCAAGCCTCTACACAACAATACTGACCTATTGTGGATCAATTACCAGAAGTAGATAATAACCCAGGGCAGTTTTACCCTCCAGCTGCCAGCACTTGTCCATTCCAGGTTCATTCTATCTGAAGAAACAGGCTGCTTCAAAAGCAACCCTGCCTGGACTGTGCTAGCCAGGAAAAACAAAGCAAAACCAAGGCCTCCTTAACTAAAGATACAATTCTTATTTGGATAGGTGTCACTAAAATAAAATTGCAGCCTTCATGTAAAAATGCGCTTGCTTGCTAATTCCCTGGTGAGTTAAAGTTAAGGCACTGTGAGAGCAATGAAGTCTTTATCTTGATTGGAAAACGTTTCATTATAGGAACAAATTAACCACTTGTCCACACCCAGCATCTTTTTTTCTCCCCTCTAACTGTACAGAAACATTAAAGCATAACTGCAGGGAATTGAGCCAGATTTCATCTCACCCACCAACTCTAACAACCTGCACATACAAACAAGACCTCTATAAAAACCCCTAAGTTCCAAACAAGAGAAGTAAAGATTTTCTTTTTTCTGGCAAAAGTTAGATGCTCTTATTTTAACCTTTGTTCATGTTCATACTTCCAGGCATGAAGTGCTACTAAAGCACGTTACACTTGGCATCTCTTATTACTGAAGCAGAAGGCAATGTAATCTTGTGAGAAAGTGTAATAATGTGGTATTCATTTTGTTTCTGTGGCTGGAAGCCAACTCTGTATTAATATTCATTTCCAGTACACAGAGCCACAATATTTCATTTATATTAAGAATTTACAATTAATTTGGTATGATTCTGTTATCTGCTCCCAATTTCCTTCTCTGTTTCTTTTAGCTGAAAAAGCAGCTCTTGTATAGACTTTAAAAAAGTAAATTCACAGCTGAAGCATCAAAAGATTGCTACTGGCTACTAAAAGCAAGAAAAGCAGGGACAGAACAAAATGAACTTGAAATATTACAGATGACAATGAAAATTAGCTTTCTGCAAATGGCAAAAATTCAATCTGCAGAAGTTCTCGGTTGACTTTTTCCTTTCCAAACTCAGCAGATAAAACACTCTTTACAGCATACTGTTTGCTACTGTAACCAAACCAGATAAAGTTGTTTGTCTGCTTTTCCTTTCTTTTTTCATCCACCACAGAGCATTAAACTGCAAGTATATGAATTTTTGTAAAATGCATTTGGTATACGTTTTTGAAACAATTACAATAACAAACAAAATCCTTAATATTTTAAAACTTCAGGAAAAAAACCCATGATTCCTCTACTTCCTACACCTTTGGTTTCAACTAGTGCAACCACTTTTGCAATGTAAGTGCATTTATAATTAGTACAAGTTATTACCTTGTCCTAAGATTTATAATTCCATTTTCCTAATATGTATTTACCTTCCTTACCTGTGAAAGAGGCTGAAAAGCATTTTATCTTCCAGCTGTTGGCACCTACTTTCCTACAAAAGTGAGATTATACCCAAGTCCACAGACTTAACAGACACCAAGAGAGCAGTCACTACAGCAGCTACAAAATCAGAAATCCTATCAGTGACGACACCATCCAAGATCTGCAGTGTGCCATGGGAAATGCCACTTTTCTAAAATATCCTGGCAATATTTAAGAAGAAAGGAAGAAGAAACTGACTGTAAAAGATATTTAAGTGAAATAAGACTTCCCCATGTTCAGAAACCTTCACGAAGACACGCTCCCTGATCCATGTGTATGTTCACACGTACACAGGAACAGCCTATTTCAGCAAAGCTTGTCTGTCAGTACAACACAAAATGTGAGCTGTGTTAGTCTAGGATAAATGCTTAAGAAATTACACAGTGAACGTGAAAGACTGTATATAATATTTAAATTTTTAATCTTGGGTTTTGTCATTTCTGGGGACTATGTCATTGTTGCTTGCATAGATTTGGGAAGGAAGAGAAGGAGAGGCAGATCAGCTTTCCTGAATCATCTCTGACAATTTGGACAGCGTAAGGTAGGTATCTGCTTTAAAAGATGGGGAGATCACATTACAGACACACCAAAGAAGCCTATATATTATATACCAATTACTGAATAATGTTAAGAACGCATGGAGGTGCTATTTTATTACTAAACCAATCTTTTCAGCTGCAACGCAGTCAATCAAAATGATCACACCCAGACTGAGCCTCAAGTTCTACAAAAACATTTATGATTAAAAATTGATAAACCATGTTCTCCTGACCATCCATTTGTGTTTGCCTATCAAACGAGACACAAAAACAGCTGGGGAGACAGACTAACTGGAGAAAACAGCTTATGAGTTAAAAAAGATAAAAGAATAGATTATACAACTTTTTTTAAAAAGCTTTTTCCTTCCTCATCTCTTCAGTTTAAGAACTATTTTAAACACTACATTCGATAGCAGTGAAGCATTTTCACCTTTTTTTAAGAAGCAAAAATTTTAAGTACATGTTATTTCTGTATGCACTTTAAGGTTTATTTCCTGAAATCCAGCTTGCATAGTGCTAATCTTAATGATGTGTTTGTCATTTTATTTTCAGCCAGCCAAATCAGAGAAGTAAAACAGGTATTCCAATTGCACTGTTTTGTTATTTTATATCACATTTAACCCTATCCATACATTGCTTCTAAAGAGCTGCATACTGAGAACAGAAAAAAATAAGAATAAACACAAAGAATCCAAAAATAAGGCACCTACCAATCAATGATACTAATACTGTCACTTCACTTGTCTGAACACTATGTTTTGGTTTCAACATACCACGCAAAATTTTAAAATGTATTTTCTTTTTCATTAAAAAAGAGACAATTTGAGTCTCATAAATTAAACCTAGAACATGCCACAGACACTTTTAGCTTGACATCCTAAAACTTAAAGTCATCTAAGAGAAATTAATTGTACAGAGCATTCATCTCATCTGCAAACTCAATTGAAAAATAAACTAAAGCTTACCTTCAGTACACGGCAGGAAGCTGATAATGAGCAGAAACCAAAAACTTTGCATTCTGCAGCCAGAAGACACCATTATTGATCCCTGTAAGAATTTTCTTTGTATTCCTTAATGAATCCAGTTATAAAAGCCCAGCATCATGGAAACCAGTGGTCTGCATTATTCATCTTCATACCTGGAGAAGCAAAAAAAGAAAAAAACATCATCAATAGCAGAACACAAACAATTTGGAATATCAAATTTTACTTGACATAAAGACAGAAATTTTTAATAAAAACTGACAGTACACCTGTACTGTGGCTGGGAATTTGGCATCTTTGTGCAATGTAATCTTTCAAGGTCAGTGATCATTAAACAGAATGCCAAATAATGATAAATGTTAAAGTTGAAAGTATGAATGTTCTTAACATACTTGCACTAAGACATATTAAAAAAAGAAAAAAACAAAACCACACACCCCATGTTTTCTCTGAATATAAGAAATTGGATTTGCAGATGACTAGGTTAACCTTTTCCCACCCCACAAATCTGACACAACCTGCACTTCTCTACCTCATAAACAATAAGAAAATTAAATCTAGGGCACTGCCACATTTCTTAGCGATTCAAAACATGGGCGTGTCTGAGAACAATGGTCCAACACTGCTAAACAGTAAGGCTCTCCAGGTCTCCTCCCTGCACGGCTCTGGTGCTCCCGTCATGCCACACCCAGGTCACTCCCTTCGCATGAGAAGCAGTAACAGCAACTTGGCCGACAAAATACTCTGTTTGGTGAAGAAGTCTCTTCACATGATGCTACAGTTTGATGTATTTCTACTCAATAAACATTTTCAGAGAGAAGGTAATAAGCATAATGGATGAGGCTCTCGTGTCCTTAGCCTCTGACTATATTTGTCTCCAAGTGAGAAACGTGAACCAAACTGATCCAGTAAACAATGTACCAAAGGAAGAATTTTTAAAGCTATCATTGCATTTGAAAAATATAATTACAGTGATAAAGTGCTGTAGCTGCTAAAGAATATCTGACAGCAGAGTGCTCCCTTTTGCTAATGACTTCATTCTCTCACCAGCCAACTCAGTAACTATGTACATCCTCTTCCATATCTTACTTTATGAGCTAGATCATACTTCAGCCCCAACTATTAAAGTTGGGAAATTATGGAAGAATGACTCTCTGAACATTGCAGCAACTACAGATACAAAGAGCTGAGTCTAGTGTCCGATTATCTTGGTCTCTCCAAGACCAACAGACAGGACTACATGGATGGCTTTTTAAATATCTGAAATTAACATTACTTTAAAAACAAACTACTGTATAAAATTTTAAACACCAAGATACAAGGGACACTTATAGGTCTTATGAGTAGTGGAGTATGTTGAGGGCTTTAAAAAATACATTTAACTATTTGGCAATGAGAACTGGAAAGGTTAAAGAGCACAAAATGACAGAAAAAAAAAAAGTTTTATGAAATTCTATTAACTGTAAATAATTTTCAGAAGTAGAAAGCAGAGCTCCTTTTGTATTAGTCAATGTTAATATTAATCAATTTTAAGTTTGTTCCCTGAGCGCACACACAGCAACAAGACACTTTTTTCCCCAAGGAGAAAAAGATGGGAATTAACAGAAAACATTATGGAACAATTTCTCTGGCTCTCAATGAAGGCAATGTGACTGTGGCAGAACAGGAGATTATAAATAGCCAAGCAGGCTGCTTTACTTGGCTCCTCTTTAAGAGAAGTGATGCCACTTCAGCGTAGGCATCCTTCTCATACGAGACAAGCATGCTTGTGATTCCTCACACAGGGAAATGAAAGAGAACTAACATCTGAATCCAACTGATTTTATGTTTATTTATACATAAAAACAAACAATTTTTTTTTCAATTTCCAACTACAGACAGGTGCTCTTTGATTACAGGCACTTTTATCCACACATATTTCAACAAAGAGCATGCAATAGCAGGGTGCTTCAGTCCAGGACAGCCAGAGCATGGCTCTTCCTGGCATGGTCTCACGGGCCTCAATGTAAAAGATGTGCCCTCAATTTGGATGGTGATACAGCAGCTGCTACAGGACAACCCAAAAGCAGTTATGAAGAGACAGTTATATTGTATCACTAGATCTTTCATACTGGGCTGAGGGTGTTTTGCAACTTAAAAAAAAAAAAAAAAAAATCAATCTAAAAATCCACCAGGGATACACAGCATTCAGCAGAAATTACAATTGCAAAGGAGCTCCTGCTGAGTAAAAAAGAAAAAAAGCGCCACCATGATACATCCAAAAAAATCCCTGGAGATAGTTCAGCTAAAAGCTTGGGAAGAGCTTGGATTAATTTTTTACCTGTAGTACCCAAAGGAAAAATCATAAAACTATTTCACAAGCACTAATGACAAATCAACATAATTTTAGTAAGCAATCAGAATAATCCAAGAGAATAGATGAGGAACAATAATGGCTAAAAGTGAAATTAAGTCAGCCACTTGATTGCTCCCAATCTGTCCAGAAGATTTTGACTTCCTGAGACTCGTTTTAACATTATTTTCATAACACACCACTGCACACCCAGACTTTGAGACCTCTTTCTTCAAGTGGACAGTGACATACTGGTGCTTTACCATCCTTAAACTCTGTGCTTCCTTGGGGCTTTTTAAATTCCAGTGGGAGGAAAGGGTTGTGTTAAAAACAAAAACGATACTCAAAGCACTGCTTGCAGTACCCAGCATTTCTCTAGGAAATAGCTACAGAATTTATGGCAGAGATTTATTTATTTTTTTTTTTAGAGTAAGAACTCCTGCCCTTGTAGACTGCCTTATTTTAACTATTTTAATAAGAAACCACATTTTTTTTTGAGCTATCATAACCAGCAGAAACTGTTAAACTAAGAATAAATGCAAGATATCTTTAAGAGCTTTGTGTAAATGTATTGTTCTCTCTAGATTGCCGTAGCCTACAGACATAGAATTTAGCTGTGTGCAGCTGCAAGAAGAATTCAAAAGAAACTAGCCAGCCCTTACCAGATTATCAGTAACACGTTTTTCTAAAAAAGTGAGAAAAAATGAAGCAGTGTTTGAAAACTGATGCAATAGGTTTTGTTTTTTCTTCTTTCGTCAAATGAAAATGAACACCTTCACAGTGAAAAAATTTTAATGCAACCTATGTATTTGAGAAATCCTCTGTAGCTCCAAGTAAAAGAACAGTACAATTCTGAACCAACCATTCATCAGTATAACAAAAGCTAATCCTGAAAAAGGTTCCCAGACATGAGCTGGAGCCAGAGAGCACTCTGGCTACAGACACTGCCGTCAGCCACATCCTTCTGACCATCCATCTCTCAGCAATACCTACACTGTCAGTGGCATCTCACAACAACAACAAATCCCAAACCAAACAAGTAGGACCAGGAAAAGATGTATCAAGTTACTTCTTTGTAAACAGAAAAAGCAGACGGTGAGCAGCTGTCCTGTGCAAATAACTTATTTCCTCTCAGACCTTAATAAACCTTTTCTTCGGATCACTGACTGCTTGTGCTTGGGGGTGGGGCAAAGACAAACTACTTAGAGCAAAAGGTTGCTTGAATTCCAGAGTGCAATAAAAAGCTGCCCAAAAGATTTCACTTGTAACCTAAATCCCTACCTCTGGGCCACACTGCAGTCTCCCATCAGGAAAAAAAAAAAAAAAACAAAAAAACAAAAACCCAACCAACCCTCCCCTGGTAACGGAGCGGTTTACCCTGTTAACTTTCTTCACACAGGTGCTGTTAAAGAAGACTAGATATCAGTAATGGTAATGTTAACATTCAAACCTGTACACTGCAAAGGTATCCGGCATCTCTTCATACCATATTCATAAGCGGCGCACCAAGTCCCAAATACCTTAGCACCTCTGCCTCGCCTCCTTGTTCTTCTGTAGCTCTGAAATTCCTTGCAGATGGAACACAACTGCTGCAGAATATGTGTCACTGTTGGCCATCCCTCTCTCCGCAACATTGCTCAAGAGCACCCCAGAGATAAGAGAAAGCTGCTCCAAGCATGCTCCTTGAAATACTTTCATCTCTGAAGAGAAAGACCTCTAAAGGACTGCTGTGTGCTGTGTCCTGACTCTACTCTGTTTCACCCTCCCAAGGTTTTGTTTTTAAAAGCCAAAAAAGGGTCTTTTAAGGGCTTCCGGACAAGTGACACAGCATGCTCAAGAGCTGCCTTTTCCCTCCTGTTCCATCCAGCTTTTCAGGCAATTAAGACAAAAGGGAACGCAGAGATCTTTCCAGCTAAGAAAAAATGTTTTTCTTCAGCTGAAAGTCTTTCAGACTAACACCAACGTATTTTACAATACAGTGCTTAATTTTCAAAATCATCTTAGAAACGCCACAAAGCATTTGCAACTTCAATCAAGCTTTAACATCCCTATTACTGAAATGAAATTTACACTAACTTTACAGACGATGAGGCACAGAGAGGTAAGGAACAACAGCCATAGCTGCACAGCTTGTAGACACCAAGGCCTGAGCAGGACCCAGGCAGTCCTTCTTATAAATCCTGTATGACCTACCTTGCCACATATCCAGCACCCCCACTGCCTTTCATAACCCAGTTTATGAAACTAAGTAATTCTGTAATATATCTGAGACACTCTGCAGAGGAAAGGAGGGGGAAGAGGAGGCAAGGGTGAGCAGATATATATTCATACAACATAATAGACTACTTAGTCTCCTGAGAAATCATGTGTCCACGTGTTTTCCTATCATAAAGCCTTCCCAATTTAAAAAAAAAAAAAGTTAAACTTCCTATAATCTTTAACATAAGAATTCAATTAGTGCAGTGTGATTAGTAAAACTAAATCACATTAGTAAAATACTAGAATGAGACTAATACTGTTTATGATCTAAGAGCTAGTTTTATATATATATCTGCAATGAGACGCAGCTCTAGTTTTAAATATTAAGCATATCTTGAGATGCATTCAATATGAGTTCTTCCCAAGTCTTCAATATATTCAAGGATTGACTTACATTAATAACTTTGCATTAGTGTTACAGTACTCAATTATAGAAAATCTTCACAGTTACAAGATCTTTCAAAAAAATCTGAAGACAAGGAAGACCACATGTTGATTTACTAAGCATCCTTCTCCTACCTATGGTAAACAATCATTGCCTGATCTGTTCCAATTAAACATGTTTCACACTGCAAGAAGAAAGAACAGGCTAACAGCTCTGTCCAAAACTGCTTAACAAAGACTTATTTTCTTCGTTTAACAGTCCCTGTTGTCACCTTGAACACAGGATTTCTAACCGAAAACACCCCTTCCCAAGTTGCATGGAAAGAATACAGTATCAGGAAAGGGAATAATACGGTAAGAACAAGATTTGACCAAGGTCATCCAGTCTTGCAACAACAACAACAAAAGCGTTCAGCTGCATGGTGCTCAGAAGTGACACACCCACGCCCAAGGAATGCCTGAAATAGCTCGCAGTAAACGGGTACACGAAAATGGGATGACTACAGCAATGCTCACCCTACGTCAGCTCGGGTTCCAAGCTCATCAGTGCAGAAGACCATTCAAAATACCAGATCTGGCACACTAAACCGTGAGTGCACTGACACTATTTTAACAGTGCAATATCACAGTGTAGTACATCAGTCCCCAGCAGCTCAGTGGTCTACCGTAATCATTCACAGAGAAAATAAATAGGATTTGAGAGGAAAAGACAAAGATTTTCCTTTCTCATCAGCACTCCAGTTCGGCTTGACCTCACTCTTGTGTTTTACAGACACGTTACATGGCGGTCCACTCCCAAAAAGCCAGCTTTGCCCCTTCTTGTTAACACAGGATAAAGCCTGGACACTCTAGGGAGTTTTCATTCAATAAGCCAGCAAAGTAAACCTTTGCTAGCCTAATAAGAATGGCTTTTTTTGGCTCCAGGCACTCTCCTTTTAGCCAAGTCTCAATTTCTCTTTTTGCCTTTGCTAAATGCTCAGAAGGGGGAGGAATGGAGGCAGGGGGTGTCAATCCTCCTTGCAAATTCCCTGTATTTCACCTGAATCAACACCGTGCAGCTACATCAGACCACCTCCACTCAAACAGGGTGGGTAAAACCTTCTTAACACTCGTGCCCTCTGCAGCACTGTACCTTCCCAGGGTCTCAAGGATAAATCCCCACCATCCCAAGAAGGGGGGAGAGAAAGGGATGATCCAAGTCAATTACAACCATTATCAGCTGTAATATCTTAGTGTCATGCTGAGCATGTTAAATATGCTGATCACTTTGGACACTAGAGGCACAGTCTAAGGCTGTTTGCCATTACCTTCATTAAGCTGCAAAACAAATAGCTCTCATTTTCAAACCTACATAGCACAGATTTTATGAGCATCAAAAATAAACAAGAAAATAATGCATAGCTGTATAAAACACCAAGAACCATATGACAAACCAAAAGAAGCAATCTTAACAGCTGAAGAAAATTCAAAGGCTTTTCAAACTTCTCACAGAAGAGATATCCTCAAAATAGTCTATTTATATTAGAAGATATCATTCCTTTCCCTCAGAAAAAAAAAAAAAAATCACTAGACTAACATCAACCAAAGACACTGCAGTCTTGTAAGACAGCAAACTGTTTGCTGACAGCCTTGACAAGGCTTTGCAAAGGCCCGTATTTCTCAAAGCTGTTATGCCACTTCGCTGATCTCTTTTTTTCTTTTTTTTTTCCTCCCCCCTCCCATGCAGTGTTTATCACAGCCAAGAATTTGTTTGAAGCAGAAGTAGACCGAAAACCAAAACAAACAGAACTAAGTCCCAGGACTGTGGTCAGGCATGCCTGTGCCTGTACAGTGACGTGGTGCTTCTCTACCTGATTGTGAAGATTTCAACGCACTCGATCTGCTTCTTGAATGCTCACCACTGGGCTTAATCAGGCAAATGAGTTCAGATATTCCTTTCATAGCTGACACACTTAAGTAAGACAACCTCATTAGACCAGCACAGAGCCACCAACAAAACATACACGAGCTACTAACTTCCAAAATAAAATCAAGTTACAGGTAAGATCAGACAAGAACACATTTTTAACCCATGCATTTCTAGCACATTTACTCATGCTGTAATGGAGTTAATGGGTCCGTATAGCCCAAACACATTGGACCTCCAACCAAATAATGGTTGGGCATGGCTGTGCTGCAGCCTTGGCACCTGGCATTCATGCACAGACCTCAGCTTGGTAACACCAATCACTCAGAAACTACTGCTCTGGAGACTTCTTATCTAGGCATGTGCCAAGGAATATTATCAAAAAGATTCATCAAGGTGCTGGTTTATAATTTATTTTAAAGCATCCCACTTTCTATCAGTTGTATTTAAGATCAGTGTACATGGTCTGTATCCAATACAAACAATATGTTTCAAGATTCACGAACAAGCTTGTCTGGGCAGCAAAGTCACTTTTCATTATTTTAAAAATTCTACCAAAACCCTTTATTGTTATGAGAGAAATACCGACTCTTTGCAGTGTAACTGAAAAATAGTAATTTTTTTTTTAAAAAAAATCAGAAACAAGAAGCACATACATATACCCACAATGCACTGGGTGCAATTTGTGGCCTATCTTTTGTTTAGAGAGGAATATGGTTCTAATGTTAACATCTGTGAGACCACGGTCTCATGGCTGTGCAATGAAATATGAAACAAAATCAATGGTGGCACATAAGATGTAATCTCTACTGTGTTTGGCTCACTGCACTGAATCCTTGACTCCTAAATCAGTGTTACTAGTCATTTAGGGAATCAATATTCAGATTCCCTCTTGGTCTATACATATGACCACTAAATGAAATAATAATGACCAAAATCTGTCATATATTAGGTTATCAATATGACCAAAAGGGATTTCTTGAAAGCAATGAGGTAATCTAGGATAAAACACACCAGATGAGCTTGCAAAGAAATGCGAAAAACCTGACTAAATATAGACAGCAGGAGAAAGGGTTTAGGTTCTTTTTCTTTTTTTTTTTTTTTTAAATATCTCTTCTTCCATCATATCCTCAAGTATTAAAATTTACCATAGAATCACAATAATGCATTTTATGAAAGACCATTTCCACAAGGTATGTTTTTAATTATGTTTTAAAACATGCTGTACTTAAGCATTTTTCTTTTTTCAAATAACCCCTTAAGTTACTACTAGTTTTGTTTCTTTTCTCTGAAGCATAACTAATATTACAATGATCAGAGCAGTATTTTCTTACCAGCAGCCTGATAGTTAAGTGCTTCAGAAGACCACGTTTTAGTTCCACTAAAAACCACCACCACCAAACAAACTCCTAGGAGTAATTCCACAAAGATGTATGTTCCAAACTATCCAACAACATTTAGTTATTAAAAGGTAGCAGATTGCATCTTGCAGAGAAACCTGAGAAGTGCTTTATACTACCATCCCATACTCAGACACCAGCCACATAAAAATTAGTAATTTTGACAACGGAAGAAAGGAAGAAATAATGGAGACCTCAGATATGTCACCTTTGAAAGAATCGTCAACTAAGGATGTTCTTTAGCTACTTCCTAAGCACACGAGATTCTCCAGGCAAGTATCACTTACAGGTAGAAACTTAATTTACATAACCCTTCGGAGGATTTTGTGTATATCAAGCACAAAAAAAGCAGCACATGCTGATAGAGGACACTTATTTCAGGTCCACAAATTTTACATACCAGTAGCACTTGGAAGCAGGAGGCAGAAAACTCAAAACTCATGAAGTAGAAGTGGACAAACTCTCTGGCTTTCTTCCCTCGTAATTGGCTTTTCTCGTACATGCATTCATGACGAAAACAAGAACTCAAGGGTGAGGAGCCATACGTGACAGCACTGCACGCAAAGCACACTCTTCCTTGCACTTCCACACAAATACATGATCAAACTACATAACTACTGCCCGTGCATCTTCAAGAACATACGAAACATATACAACAAATACGGCAAATAAATCTTCAGCACCTATTCAGAAAGGGCCCGATTCTGCAAAGGAACAAAGAATTCGCTTCTGTTACTGGATGATGGGCTCTGTAAAGATATCCAAGTTATCTGTGCATCTAAAGGTACAACTATAGTTAAGAGTATTTTCTTGTACAATTTAATATGCAATGAACATTCAGCTGACTATTCTTAACTGTGTAAGACAGCCCAATGACTACCGATCACTCATCAGAGCTGTACCACTCCTTTAATCAGGGTAAACTGTGGGCTTTATTTATTCAAACTATAATAGAAAAATAGAGAACTCTTTCAGTTTATATTTTATTTCTTTTGTACAAAGCTAAGTCAGAAAATTGTAACAATTGCATCTGGAGACGTTATGAGCAAAATGAGCTCTCAATTATAGTTCAACAGAAAGGCTCCTACTTGTACATAGCACTGTTTAAAACACTTCTCCCTGACATCCTACATAGTATTTTTTCTTCCTCAGGGATGCAGGAAGAAAGAGGAGGTGGGAAGAAAAAACAAAAAAAAAAAGTATTGTGGAAACAGTGATGGTCCTTTCTGTGAAAAGGGAAGCATGAAGTGGTATCTAACTATGACAGAAAATGGAATATGCACTATCTCCAGCTATGCCATGCCAGCCACAGTGAGCACCTGAGGACGAATTATCCTTACTTTCATTCAAAGAATTTTTTAAAATAATTAATACTTTTTAAAGTATTCAAAAGAATGAACTCTTCCATTGGAGTAATTGAAAACATTATATTTCACATACATTTTAATATTTTTTTTTAATTATCCATACAGCACAGATGGAATTTAAAATATATTTTTAACACTTTTTTATTGGCAGCAAAATGACCTCTGATATTCTGTGGTTTCATCAAGCAGACCAAGAACTCTATGTCACACGTTTACAATTTTTTAAAAATAATACAGGTCTTGGTAGCTCACCGTGACAATGACACTACTAGGTTACATTAGGATTTTAAATGGTTAGTCTCTCACAATTACAAATACTTATTTTGCATTCTTTCACTGGAAATTAAAGCAAATTTTTTTTTTATTAAACAAATGCTCTTCATACGTTCTGCTGCAGTTCATGAACTGTATGTGCAACTACAAGAAATTAGTCCACATTTGTCTATCAATATTTATAAGTGTACAGAGGGGAAAGATTACAAAATTTTAATAAGAGCATTATATTATAGTAGCAATAATCTAGGTGTTTTACTGGGGAGTGAAGTAGATTACCGTAAATGAAATTTTAAATGTCCTTTCCATTTTACAGATAACACAAAATGACTCTTTTCATGTCTCCAGCGATAAGGATACATGTGCCACACATTTAAATAGTGCCTTCACCCTATCCAACCCTGCTCATGAATTAATAATTCTATGACATTAATACAAGAAGATAAATGATAGAGAGGTTACAATGCGGGGGCCAACGGTACACATATACTTCTTTCAGAACAGCTAATACCTCTCTGCCAATTACAGTTAGAACTTTTTAACAGTTTTCAATGGCATTTTTACAATCTAAATAGCAGCTTATGCACACACAATTTCACACAACTCAAGCTTAATAAATCTCCTGCTGCTACCAAACAATCATTCTGGGGGATTAAAGTGCAACATCTGCTAACATTAATAAGCATTTTACATAGCAATATGTATAAAAGCAGTTGTTATCAGTCTTCTGAAAAAGTTTCTAGACCAGTTTGGCATAAATTACACCTTTATCGTTCAACTGGTAACTGTAGCTTCTGGCAATGATAAGGTAGCTACATTGCTATATAGCAGGGAAAAAACAAGAAAATTATATACTGACTGCAATTATCATTTGTAGTGGAGCAATTTTCAAAATACTTGAAAAATAAACAAAAAAATGTATGTATGCAAAGAGTTTCAGGTAAGAACCTGGTAAATTCCTGCAATTTCAACACTTAAAAGAAACCAAAGCTACTAATCTGTTTGCAAGAGACAATTTCTCTCCTAATACCAGTTACAGCTTTTTAATCCACCTTGGGCTTTTTTATTTTTTTATTTGTATTTCTAGCAAAGCATCACCTACAGTGAAAGAATGCATGCCTTTCCAAGGCATAAAATAAATATCAAGGGGTTTATTTAATTAGGCATACATTTTTAGGTAGAATTTGGCAAATGAGCGTGCTTTGGAGTCGAGAGACGTGTAACATCAGCTTGAGCCAAGAACACAGTTGGCAAACACAGCACAAACTTTCCTGTGCAGCCCTGCCAACGCAGCTCAAGCCCTGCAGTTCAGCCGTGGACAGCCAAATGCCAGAGCCTGCCAATCACCCCTTCTCTGTAGTGAATCAAACTGCCAGTGTCACATTCTAGCTGGTGATACCATTGTATTGTAAAGCAGTTTTTTAAATGCTTTTAAAAAAATAGAGGGGTAAAGTATTTCAGGCTTTCACTTCATAAGCCCTAGAACCTTGGGTTTTATTCTGAAACTGAAAAAAAAAAAAATCAATAGGCAACTTTGCAATAATAGGTCATAACACTTACAATATAATGCTCCAAGTATAGCACTCCAAGATAATTCGGTTTTGTGGACATATGTGGGCTGGTATATGCAAGCTCATTTCTTTCTTTTATGCAAAAAGAAATTTGTATTAAAATTCCCAGAGATAAAGAACAGCAAACTGGATCAAACAGGTATGTAGAAAATATTTAATCTCCTTTGAAAAAAAATAATTAGCACTAATTTCCCCTGATTTTTCCATTATTAATTGCTTATGTTATTTTTTCATATTGTAACGTTATTTTTTTAGAGTAAAAACATTAGTTTAAAAATTATCATATTCTCCTGACATCACCTACATCCTTAATTGTTGTGTTGTAAGAAAAATGAAAAAATCAAAATAAGATAATGAAAGATTCCAGCAATGTCAGTGCTTGACAGCTAACACTCAGAACCATTTGATGCTATCAGGCTTTAAAGTACCCAAAACCAGAGCTGAAAGCAGGCTTAGCCCAGAAAGAAAGTAATTTAAAGACAGAAGGAAAAAGCTTAAAACAAAAAGCTAAGTACATTTAGTATCTGCTTTTTCCTCAAACTAATGGTTTCTTTAAGCTGAAGTCTGCACCTGCAATTCCCATACATATTTCAAAGACCAGAATCACTGTCGCCAGAGGAAACACATGAGGATTAAGAACCCAGATGCCTCAGTGCCACGAATAACCTCTTAAATATAGCTTGAATTTTAGACTACCATTTTAAATTAAAATTTTTTGAAGTCTCTGTGCACTGCCTGTAAAATCACACCTTTATATAAAAGTAAAAAATTCTTACTTTTTTTTCCTTTGGAATAGAAATCCATGACATTGGCACATGACTTTGTTTTCAGGCTATTCCTCCAACCGCACTCTAATTCTCACATCAGACACATCCCCTGCCATGTGCTAGTTTTACATGTTCAAGATTTACTGCTGCTGTAGTAGTCTCATGGCTATATCAAATCCAGGTCACAATTTTCCAGTTACTCAGATTAACAATTGCAGTTTAATCTATTTTAACAGAAGAATACAACAGTGCTGAGACAAAAATGAGGTGACATTTTTGCTCAAAGATGACTGAATATTAAATATGAAATTTAACAGTTTTTAATAATAACAGTCTGTAAACAGTCTAATATACATGTCTGCTCTAATTTAGTAAGATGGACTTCTCACTTAACAGTCATCGAACCAAGCACAAAAAAATTGTTCTGGCATTTCACTAAATTAAAATCTTCAGTCCTCACAGCAAGAATGCACAAATTTAGATTTTATTAATACTTTAAATCTAACTCACTTTTATGAAAGGCAATTTACAAGTCATCTTCTCTTGTGATAGTGAAGAACAGAACGGGGTCTTAAACATTTTTACAGACACTTTGATGATAGTCTAACCTTTTGGTAAGATTGCCATTTTTAACAAAAATAGCATTTTCTTTGAAATCTAGCAAACTCCTGTTGTCATGAATATGTTTTGAGCTTTCAGCAAGAGTGGCTGACAGCTGAACAGATAGAAGGCAAATCTAAGAGAAGCTGTCCATGTTTCAAATATGCACATTGTTTTACCAGCTTCTCATTCAGCAATCTGAGTAACTTCACGTTTAATCTAGATCACAGCATTTCACGGCTTGCCCAAAGATACTGCACTGTGCAAAACCTTCACACTCAGAAAATCATGCAAGTTATACTTGTTCTCAATCAGTCACCTTGATTTAATTTAGTATTTTAAATGTGTAACACTAAATAACACTATGAAGCTTTCTGCATTGCAGGCACTTGTGCAATAGATTACAGAACAGATACACAGTGAAATCATCATCATCATCAGGTAGACTCCCCCGTACTGCCAGTTACTCACCAAGTCACACCGTGGGGCCAGAAAGAAAGAAATAATAATAAAAAAAAGGCAGCAGCAGAGATGGAAGATGGCATCCCCCCAACTAGTTTCAAGTGCAGTGGAAGTGGGAAAGCCCTCGGGTAGGGTGTAGAAAGGAAGCAAGCAGATGGAAAAGGGAAGGCCTAAGGAAAGATGCAGCAGTGTGGGCAGGCTCATCCTGCCATGGGTGGATGTGTTGGGAAGCCTCTGCAAAATAAAGAGGCAATTCAAGGAGCAGAGGAAGACTGACAGAGAAGGAACGCAAGTCAACAAGGAACAGAAAATATGCAGCACAGTAGAGAAAGGAAAGGACTTGCTAGTATGATATATCTTAGGGTAATTTCATTTGCTTCAAGTGGGCTGACAGCATTTAGGATCAGTTGCCACATTCTCATCACCCAGTGTACAACACTTCTACCCGGGACACAAATGCAAACTACACTAACTGCAACTTTTCACTCTTTAATCCATATGAAAAGCCCACAAATCCACATCAGAAGCCATGAATGTGTTCAAGAATGACCCAGACAGAGAAAGATAACGTTGGCACTAAATGTTACAAGTGCCGGCACACACATGCAATAAGATGCTGTCTGTGTGTACGTGCATACAATTATTTAGAAACATTTGCTGTTCTGCAAGTAATCATACTTTATAAATTACTGATGATTTCATAGTGACAGAATATTAATAATAGTTTTTAAAAGCTGACCACAATTTTAATACACCTATTGCACATTCTGGGCAATTTTATTTTTATTTAAAAATCAAGTCCGGAAGAGGTTGTGACGGTAATAAATGTACAGTTTATTTCTGGCTCACTATTGGGCTGAACTAAGATTTTATTTCTGGAAGAAAAGAAAAGCAAAGACAGGAGGGTGAATAACACAGACAAAAATGGAAAAAAAAAAAAAAAAAAAAAAACAAACACTAAAGGCTCATTTTCTCAGATACGTAAGAAGCAACAGAAAGAGGCATGACAGAACACTTCACCTGACACTGCCTGATTATCAACATACTCTCTAGAAGTTAACTCAGTTTTATTTTAATACCTCCTCACTCAAAAGGTGATTTGACATTTTTGACCTAAAAGTAGCAGCTTTTCAGATCTTCTAAAAATAAAAATATCTAACCCAAGATTACTATGGTGTAAAATACAAGAAGAGCTTGCAGCAAGCTGTGTAAGATTTCAACAGTCAGACATTTTACTCCAATGATTTCTGGTCACCGAAATAAAAATGAAATTCAGTGTTACAGTATTATTTTACAACAGTTATGTAAATATCACTTTTTAGCTTTTCCACAGTGTTGTTACTGACTAGGGCATGTACAGGTACAGTCCAGCTGGCTAAGAGCAGAAAAAAAGGAAATCAGGCTCTTATGGTGGGCAGCAATATTTGTTCACGACTCTTCTGAGCTGCCTCACAATTTTATCACATAATAAACTGGACACTATATTTTTAATTTATTTTGTCTTTACTATATGTTATTTTTAAAATTTATTAGTAAATACCCAAGCTTACATGTACTCAATGACACATACGTTCATGAGCAGACATTCATTTACTATTATTCCAGTTCTGGTACTGAATTTACTTTCCAAATTATCAAGAATAACTTACAGTTGCTAAGAATAAAAATACATTCAGATAAATACTTTCAAATACACTACTAAATGTTGCATTCCTCTCTGGGAAGTTAGTCACCTTGCAACGACCACTAACACGTCTAACTTCCGAACATCATTCTTCGACATTCAAAAAAGCACCAATTTCTTAAAGCCTGGACTTAGGTGTAAGTCCACTTCCCGCTTTTCATTTTGACCCTCAGTCAGTAAGCCATAATTACTTTTTTCATGTTGTTATTCTATTAGAAGTGGTGGGACATAATTCATTAAACTAACATTGAACAGACTGTGGTATGGGAGGAAAAGTACCACTGCCCTTCTACTAAGGATCAAAACATCAATAATTCAAGCTGATTGGGAAACACTATTCAACAAGACGATTAATTTTTAAGAATGTGGTGGGGATAGCAGCAAACCCTGCAGAACAATTCTGAATTTTACAAGAATCATCAACAAAGCTTGCAAATATGAAGCCTTTGAAATAAAAAATAAAAAAATCTAAAGCTCTTCTTGTTGCACTTTAAAAAACCTGGACTCTAGGAACCACAACTCTGGAATGCAGCCAGCAAAGCTACGAGCACCACCAGTGACCCAGGCTGCTGCACGGAGGTACTCTGCTACTCCAGATATGCAGTAGAGTACTTTGTGCCATATACTGTGCTGCACTGTTTTATGACAACACAACTCTGAGGGGTTTTTGATCTTAAAGCTATTCTATTGTAGGTGTTCCCTCCAGAAGTAAGCATTCAGTGAAACTTAATGTCAGCCAGGTAGTCTGAGAACACACTGATTTAAAAAAAAAAAAAAAAAAATTGAGGACAGAACAACCTACCATGGAAAAATTAAAAACACAAAATGTGACTATCCTGTAAGGTGGCTCCATTTCCTACACACTGGTAAAACCGCACAGACTTGGGACATGCCGTTACTCGAGAGGCTCCCGCAGGCTGCCCGGGGTCCCCAGAGCCCCCCGCAGGCCTGGACCCTCTCTGGGAAGGGAGGTAAGCACTGCAGTGTTTCCCATGCAGCACAGGATGAACCTTTCTACTCATAAGAGCTCTTACAGTTTCCACAGAGAATGTCATTTACATGAAGGCATTATAAAGGTTCCCACATGAAAATGCATCTCTGGCATAATTACATTCTTTCAAGTTACTTTTCCTCCCACTTGTTCTAGTTCTTAGGTGGAAGGAAGATATTGACAAAAACAGGATATGAGGGGACAAAAGATAACCACAGACTTTGAAACGTGAAATGATCAAGCCATTTACAAATCTTTTTTTTTTTTTAAAAAAAAAGCCCTTCAATCCCTCACTGCAGCCTGAGATCCACAACACAGGGTGAAATACTCTTTAATTTATAGCCTAAGGGTTCTTCCATGTTTAAGAGGAAGGAGCATGTAAAGAAATACATATCTTTCTCAACTCGTCTGTCTTTGAAATGTCTTCATTAAAATGGAGATTTTGACTTTTTGACTGGAAAAGGACAAACCTGGTTTCCAAGGATCTTCATTTTCAGACAGCACACACAACAGACCCCTCTTTCACCTCACAATGTTCACGCTTTTATATCACTGGCAATTTTTGAGGCAGAAGGGCAGATGGGACTACCTCCAGTTCATGAAATTGGGACTAATTTAGCTCATCATCTTCTATTACGAAGCAACTGAAAGAATCTAGCCACGAATTTGGATCTGAAGTACACAAATCTTCCTGGACCCAAGTGGCAGCCATGATAGAGACCACCACTGCATGCAGGGTTACAATGGTCACATATCAGACCATGTCACCACACAGCTACAAATCACAAGCCTGCAGTAAAAAAGGTGCTCCTTATTTTTGGTAGATATTATTTTGGTTTGGTTTGGTTTTTTCGTCTTCTGGATGGAAATACATTGCACACACCAGCATTCACTGCTTTTCACTAAAACTGCAGTAAAAACAGAACTAGTTCAATGGTCAGAGGGACTTGAGTCAATTTTAGAGGACAATACCAGGAGCTACTTCTTTATACCATTTGTGAGCCATAATAAAATTCCACCAAAAATATTCACTCAGTTTAGCAGCAGCTAAAATCTCCTGTATGTAAAAGACCTTAACAGTTGTACTTTTAGGGAACTTAAATAATGGCTGTAATTAAATGATTGAGGAGATATTATTCATCTCTCAACCATGCAGAAGTCGTGAACAGTTCTGCAAACTGCTTAACCATAGTGCTGAAGTCACAACCAATTTTCCCACTGCCCCACACATGTTTCAAAAATCACTGATTAGTCTTAATAAACTGGTAATGCTGCAGCTTTATTTTTTCCATGTATTTGACTTTCTTCAATTAACACGTAGGACTTCACAAACTTTTTTCTTAATATATATATAGCTATTTATTAAACAAAATTAATTGTTTCAAATAATTGTTTCATATATCTCTGAGTTTCTTTGAAAAATACACAAAATTTATTGTTTACAAAATCTTAGCCATCTAAGATCAGTCAAATCTGGACATAAAATAAGCTAAATATAATTAAAATAAACCAAACTTTTAAATTGGCCATTGAGTAGATAGGTAATAGAAAGACACTGATTTCACTGTAAGTCACTATATCTTAAAAACCCAAAAATCATCTAAAGACCTGTGCATTTTGAAGCAGGCTGGAAACAGCACTTTCTCATCATGCCACTGTCCAAACACTGCTGTATATATCACCGTAATCAGAAACAGTGTCATTAGAAGCGAAGATGTAGTAAAGATATATGACTTCTGTACCGGTGACAAAAGTATAATTTCATTCACAGGTACACTTCAAAGGTTATACTGGTTTTATGTGCTCTGTTCGGCAGATTTTTCAATCGTGAGCCAAGAACTGCTGATTGCTTGCATCCCATTTGCCAAATACAAAAGCTTTATTAGTCATAACAGCACTGCTGTTCCAAACAGACACAGAGATATAAATAATAATAAAAAAGACAGGGTGTAAATAAAAAAAGACAGACATCCCTTCTTCAGGGTTAGCTGTCTGTGGGCAGTTAACTATTACTTAGTGTGGCTTCATTTTAATGCACACCAGTAAAATTGTGTGATTTGTGCTTTGATATCTTGTCCTGCAGACAGAAGAATACTGATTTTAAGAAGCGATTTATTTCAGCATTTGTACAAAAAGAAAAAAAATGGTTAATCTTTATTATATAGATATTTAAAAAATGTTTCAAGAGAGCACATAAGGCTAACGATTTGGTATTTCTGTATACATTTTCCTTTTTCAAACACAGAAATTGTCTTCTAAAAACCATTAGAAAAGCTTTAAAATCATAAATATGTAAAACAAACCCATTGTAACCTATTTTTAAGACTTTTAAATAAATTGAAAATAGTTGTAATATTTAAAGCATTTATAAAAATGCTTTATCGCCTATTGAATTTTTATGCATTATTCACCCTTTTATTCTAAGTACTGGCTTTTTCTTAGTTAGGGTTTACAAGCCAAGCCCTGCCCTCAACAATTCAGTCACAGTTCATGCTCTTAAATAGGCTGGAGCTCCACATTCATCAGGGGGTAGCATTCATCCTTTTGTGTTTTCATTTTACTTACAGACAAAAGATACAATCATTTTCCACAGTTCAAAACCAATGAAATGGGAAGCCAATCTAAGAACCTACAGGAGTTACTCTAAAATAGAAAGTGTTATCCATCGGGTCATAATTCTTGTTCTGAACACAAAACTAAAGACAAAGCTCCAGAATTTTGCTTTAGATGCGTAAACACAAGATGTACAAGTTACTGAAGACAAATGAAGTCATACATTGCTACTATGATTACAAAAACGAACTTTCAAACAGTCATTGTTTAATGTAGTTTTGAGGCCACAGTTGTTTCCAGTAACCCACCAGAAAACGTTTAAACCTGTGTGCAACATTAACTTCTATCAGCACATTTTCAGAAGTGGAGAGTTTCATGTCAAAAGAAGCAGGTGCATCTTTCCTCTGGCTTCTGATAACCAGTAACTATTTAAAACAGATGGATACAGGATCTTTCTACATCAAGTCTTACACATAAAATTAATCCCAAACATCCAGGAAATGTTGTGTCTTACAAATTTAACTAATACGTTCTGTACGCTTGTAGAATACACAGAGCATGTACTCAACAGTGCTTCTACAGTAAGAACTGCCATCTATACGTTTTAACTGAGAATGACCCAATTACAACTTTGCTACGGTAAACTGGGGAAAGAAATGCACTTTGTTTAAAAAGTAATTATTCCAGTATTTACTGAATTACATCTTAAGGTATCATCTTAAAATGTGTGGCTATTTCATCACACTTTGCCATTCAGACTTCTGTTCTACTTAACGCAGTTATTCATAAACGACTATATAGCCTAATGTATTTTTTCAATCAATCCATGTAAATGTTTTTTATTGATAAAACATAATTAGTCATATTAAATGGACTGGTACCTTGCTTCTGCCAAATATTGGTGTCTCACGTTTGTTTAAAAAAAAAAAAATAAAACAGATGGAAAAATTTCAAAAATTAGGGAACAGCTTGAATGTCACTTGCATGAAAACTGTAGAAGTATGACATTACTGTCACTTTTGGTGCTTATATTAATTTTTAAAAGTATCTGAGTTATTTTTCAACATAAAAACCTGGAGCTAATGAAACAAAACGTGTTACACTACCGCTAAAACAAAGTAATGTGATTTTGTTCATGCAGGCTCTCCCCATGTAGCAAGTAAATCACCATTGTTCTATCTTCAAAATGCAAGGATATTATTAAATGTATCTTAATCCCAGCACTATTATCCTCACAACAGAATTAAAGTTACATGCACATCTTGATTTTCATACTGGATGGCAGTCTCTACCCAATGGAATTTCTGAAATATCCTTACCTCACCAGGAAAGAAAGACACACTGTGTAAAGGGAGATTATGTCCATTGCCTCCCCATAACTCCTCAACAAGATTAAATTAAGAAACCTCTCTTTCTTCATCATGACTAATACATCAGTATTTTCCCATGCAAAAAGGATGATGCAATGTTTCAACTCCTAGCACCTATCGAAATCTCTACAAAAGACGTAATTTATATATTCTCTGTAAATCTTACCATTATAATCCTATTGGAGTGTAATTGCTGTGGCTAATATTCTTACCCTGTTATGAAAATGCTCAACATAAATGTGGCACTGAGTTGTTAAGATAATACATGATCATGCTGTGAGAGGGTAATACCTATACAATAGCCCTTGCCAATACCATAAATCTCTTTATTAGACAACAACCTATTACAGGAGATCTACTTAACTGTTTCCCTACTTAGAGGGCCATTTGGTGTTAAAATAACAAGCTGACTTTTCACATTAGGAAGGATTAGCTAGTATAAATAATAAATCCACACGGAGTTGCTGCTCTTTTAGATATGGTAAGTCTTTCCTGGTGTTTAAAAAGAGACTCCAAACTAAAACCCGAAGACCGCATTAGGCTGAACATATGTTAAGTTTAAAGTTCTGTTAGTTTAAACTAACACACACACACACACACAAAAAAAAAAAAGAATCAACTCTCAAGCCAATTTATGTGGCAGATTTATTACAGGAGAGCATGTTATGGAGAGCTGTTTCTCTTTTATGGCATGTGTACGCATACTGCTTTATTTCCTAACAGCATCATAGCAAACGATCTTTAAATTTAGTGAAATATTTTAAAGTAAAATGATTGCCACCATTTTCCCAGAGATAAACAGTGCAGAATTCATCTAAGTATCATCTATTATGCTTCTTGCTCAGCAAGCAAAACTGTATTATAAATGAATTATTTTCTTCTCTGAAGTCTTAACTTTTTGTAGGATCGTATGCTTTCACCATCCAGGCAACTATAATACAGATTATAAAACCTGAAATATACTAGATAATTTATTTCATTGTGCTAGATTAAGGAAAATCACTATTAAAAGTAAGTGTTTCTGATTCTTCAAGTTAGATATTGAGTGACAGCTTACAAATAAACTGAAGATATTGTATTCCTCGCTCTTTGTCATCAATATTTTTCTACAGCTTAAGACAGCAATCCTTACCACTGTTTGCCTGCTTTAGTCTGCCTCTATAAATTCATCAATAATATTTGGATGAAACTTGTTCACCTTTTTATATTTTATCTTAGAGACAAAGCAAAATCAAGAGTTATCCTTGCATCTGCAATCACCTTAAATACGATTCATAACACCGTTCACATAAATAAAAAAGACTTACCTATTGCTTTTGGCTAGCACACTATACTGCACGAGACGTAGTGAAGACCTGAAAGTACTGTGTTGTCTCTCACATGGTGACATGACACATTTAGAATCACAGGAGACAGTTTATCCAACAAAAAAATCTGCTCCCCATCTTACAGAGTACCAAAACTGTCCTCTTGCACCTTGACATGCAAGAATTATTTTCCTCCGTAACTCTGAATAAAAAGGCACTGCTTTGAAATAAGTAGTTCCAAAGTCAGCTTTTTTTTTTTACTGACTTATAACATTTTTGCGCATTGTTATTTACTGTTACTGATGGATAGCCTTTTTAAAAGCTATCTTGCAGAGCCCTTCTGTTCTGCATAACAAAGGCGGCACTGTGAAATGAAATTGTACTTACTGGAAACAATTCAGCCCCGAATGCCTTGATTGCTCTCATTATCTCATATACAAGCTCCCTCTGCAGGTAACAAGAAGAATGAGCAAAACTATGTGAGGTATGTGGGTAACAGCCAGCATAGAAACCCAAATAATCAGTCATCACTTTAAAGAAACTCCCTCAGAAATCCTTCTCCAATGTTGTCTGACATAGGGAGTTAACACAGAAAACGTTCCTTTTGTTTCCAGCTCGGTGTCTCTTCTTGTCCCCCCAGAAAAGTTAAAATATTCAGCTTTAGTATTTCCTGTATCAAAATACATAGATTTCTTTTTTCAAAGTCACCTAAATGCTTTCAGGGTGGTAAGGGAGAAGAAAAAAAATAAGAAGGGTGAAAAAAAAACCGCTCTGCTTACTCAGAACCAAACAGAAATGAAAGACCACCCCAAACAAGGAAACAAATTTGTCCTATCTGATGCATCTCCCTAACCCAAAACCAAATAAACATCAGTATCCCTCATCCGATTTACTGCTGGCAGATAAAGCCCAACACCACTTTTGATAAAATTACACATGCGCTCCACTGAAGTTTAAAAAGCAATTTAACTGAATGGCAAGTTATCTTGAAAATTTAAAAAATCTCTACCAATTTATATCAAGTTATGAAGTACCACTGTCATTTTCATCCAACTGGAGGTAAAGGGATCTTCTTCCAAAAGACATTACCATTACTTTAAAATGTCTTAAGTTTGTTCTTATTTTTGTTCTTATTTAATAGCATGAGCTTTTAAATAAAAATCCCTTCAACACAAATGGGAAGAAGCTTCAATGAATGAAGCTATAAATATTAAGCAGATCAAAATTAAGCCTTTGTCCTATCTAACCTTCAGCACACACAAAAACCTGGGATGCCACCAGGCAACGTTAACGTCTTTTATAACATGGAAAGAATGAAAGTATACCTGTAGTTTTGTTTCTTTTACAGAGCCAAATCCCACTGTCTCTATTTCTGCAAGTAGTACCATTAGACTTGTGAAGAATACTCACACGTCCATAGGTCATAATGTCACATTATGAGCTGTGTGACTTTAATTTTCACTGAAAAAATAAACTCCAAAATATAACCTTCTAGGTTTTTGTATCAGTTTTTAAAAAATAAAATGGTGGAAAAGGATTCACGATATTCTATTATGGCTACAGCCATTACATGGGACAAATGTAGGACAAATTTAGAGTGTTCAAAATGATGAGACTGCTGCATACACTGATCCTCTTTGCTGCTGAACACTCTTTAGCAGTTGGATCGACAAGCAATTATTATTAGATACTATTATACAGTATTATACACCTCCTCAAATGAGGGAAAGAATGTGGAAGTAAATAGAGCAGGGGAGAAAAAAAAAAAAAAAAAAAAGAATAAAGGAACATTTTGGAGAGATGATGCTTTATTCACGCAGCGAGTAAGATTATTGCCTGAAGGACAAAAGTATTTCTTTTCACTTTCAAATTATGTCAGCCTGCAATTCCCCTCCCTTCTCTTAAAAAACTCCCAGCCTCAGCCCATTTTCCTGGCACAGCAGCTCACCCAGGAATACACCTCAACTGTGGACGCATCTTCACTCTAAGCACTTTATACGGATTTACACAAGAATCAGCCTTACCGATTGACAGTCTGCATTTAAAAAATACCTGTTAGACTGGAGCAAATCAAAGCTGCAGGAGACACTGCCCTTCAATGTTTAAATGATGAATTTACCAACGAAATAGATATGAATTGGTCTTCTGGAGAACACTCACTTTGTTCAAATGAAAGATGCAATCGTTACTCATTCTGGGAAAGCAAAGTTTTCCAAATCCATCACTTCATGCAAAAAAAGACTAAATTAAGCTTAGAAGAATGAGTAAAAGGATTCCTGGATCAGATGAAAAGAATTCTGCCTACCAGCAACACAGGCATCAGGAATTTGCCAAAGAAATGCAGTCAACAGCGGCACTTGCTCTTGGGAATCTTTTCTTAAAACATCACTTCATTTAGAAGCAACACTGCCTACTGCGAGGCAATTGTTTGTGTGCACTGTTCACACCGCTGTACGCTGCTATGCCATAAAAAATTACAATTATGATACTGTAAGAGAAAATATGGATAGGTGAACTAAAGACTCTTTCTGGCATGCGATCTCTCTACAGCACCGCAACACTAATTCCAGAGTAAGGCTCTCTCTATTTACACCAGATCCCATCAACAGCAGAGCAAGTATGATAGTCAGAAACAAGGTCGGTCATCCCCTCCCCAGCTGCCAGAACCAATTTTTAACAGTAATCGGCGTTAGATTATTCCGTCATCTAGATTCAGAGCAATAATCGGTTTGAGGTGTCGATGGATAGGAAAACGCCAACAAAGGGCACAGAGGAAAGCAAGAGCTAACCTAAATGAGAGGTTTGGGATTTTATTGCATCCAGAGGCAATTAAATAAACAGAAGTAGTCTAATTTTTAAAGCACAATTCCCCAGGGATAAATTGTTTTGTTGCTGCTTTGCTGATACTACCTACTTCTTTTCAATAGTTGCAGGTCCAAATCTAACTGTACGTTTAGGAGATACATCTCTCTAGCAGTGGAGCACATTGAGTGCTCAGCTGCTCCCTGCACTGTCCTCACCACAGAAAGCAGGGAAGCCTAAGAAATATAAAAATCTCCTTCTGCATCGATCTTCTTTACCATAAAAGGACTGAACACTCCCAATACCTAATCTATGCATCAAGATATCCCTAATTTAAGAAATAACATATCAAACACACTTTTATTTGTACGGTATCTGAAGTCAGGGTCTTAAATAGCAGTCTTCATTCCTGTTACTTCATTCCACCTTTTGTAGCTCTTTGTGGCCAAGTAACACATCATTAAAATATAAACATAGTATAAAAAACTCATATACATTGATCAGTGTCAAGTCAATCTACATTACATTTTAAAAACTGCTCCACTTTTTCCCTATATTGCCGCTTGGGCAAAAGGAAACATCTTTCTTGGGTGGTAAACACATTGTAAAGCACTGTTAAAGCAAAAAGACAGCAATTTAAGAGTTATTTAGTATACCAAGAGACAGAACAGGCAGACTCAGACTCTACCATATTTGTACGGGGACATGGTACAAGACAGATTTCCTATGACAAAAAAAGTGCATTACATTAAAGGGAAAATATTCTTAATATTGCATCTGTGTAAGAGGACTAAGGAGCTTCTTATTAGCTCTAACCAGAGTTTCTCCAAAGCTAGCTACTTTCACCACCGAAATACAGACATTGATACTTAAATCTTTTTGTGTAAATGTTTGTGTTTATAATGTGCTCCTAAGAGATTAAGTTAAGGAAAAAAAAAAAACTAACCACACAATCAAGACAGGCCTTATTTTTCTCATCCCATGATCACTTGTCAAGCCATGATTAATGCTGTGCTCTGTAGAGGGAGACATTACATCTAGGCTACAACAGACCTAAATTTTACCCTAAGGCAGAAGTCTGATTTAAACATCTCTATTCAAAGTGACATTTGTCCTCTCTTTTCAACCAGTTTCCTCTGAAATTCCAGTAAACTGACTTTGTGACCTACAAATGGTCCATTGATTCTAACTTGTCGCATTGCCTGTCCTTGTAGCAAAGTTAGTTTTGGTGACTGAATGAGAAGCAAGATGTTATGGATTCAAGAAAAATACAGAAGCAAAGTCCATTAGGTGCTCTATTAAATGCTCGGTTGGATAACAGCAACTAGAATTTACAACTATAAGAATTTCAGCTTACACAGGGGAGCTAAAGAGAAATACTGAGGTCAACATTAAAAATCAGAAAATATTTTTATATTCAAAAGTAACTATGGCCTTCATATTCTGAGGTGATGAACAGAGATTTTTTTTATTTGTGTTACAGACAAGAGCACGGGCATCATCAGGGCCACCCTGAAAAGTAATTACATTTTATCTCTTGCCTTTCACTCTGAAATGTCTGTAAAGGTATTTACATTTGTCTGTTACAAGAACAACAAGCTAGACAGGAGAAAAAACTAGTTGCGATCACTTATCTCAAGTAAATACTATTTCTGCAGTGAATGGTATTCTTCCATCTATTTTATAATGTTTTTGTTAGATCCTCTGATTTATCTGTGACTGCTACTGTAGGAATAAAAATGAGACATGCTTATATCTTATAAAAAAATAGCCAAATAGCATACCTGGACATGTTGAATAATCAATATCCTTCTTACTGAACATAAAAAATGGCAACATTTGATAATATTAGAGTAATTTAGACAGTGTTGGCAAGTTCCTACTAGCCAAGGCAATCTTATTTCTGGTGCCTTTCAGGGTAAATTGATTTTTTTTTCCCTCCTTTTAGCTGCTCCGATAATTGAACAAATTTATACAAGTGTGATGGGATTTTACTTAGCAGCCAACACACAAAACGTTCCCCAAACATGAAGTACCTTACTCATAAAAACTAATTTTTATTGTAATTAAGCAAACTGTATTTAAGCTTGCTTTGTGCCAGGATAACAATCAATAGCATTTTGTTGGAGACAGCACTCTACCTGCACAGGTGTTAAGCATTGTGCTTGCTTCTGTCAGGCTGCAATTTTTTTTATTATTATGTCCTTCCAAATAATTTGGGTAGATAACAGGCTAGAGTAAGTTGAATCATTACAGTACCTTATGAAAATGAAAAAGAAAGAAATCATCATATATGCAGATAACATATTCTTCTAAAACCCAGAAAACACGCCCTTTAATGTGTGATCCATAACCTGGAGATGTTGCAATTCCGAATTAGAAGGTGTTTTGTTTTGTTTTGTTTTGTTTTTCCTAAAGAATCAATTTCTGGTTAACTATCAGTCAGTATCTAGAGAATGCTCTAAGACCTTAACACTCATTAGGCAAGTGTATTTCCATGACTAAATTGCCTAGAGTAAGCAATACAGTCTTCACAGCCTATGCTGTAGAAGCACACCTCATCCATCACAGGCTGAAAAAAACATGAACTCCAAGAATATTATCTATTCGTAACCTGTCATCTTTCACCTTCTAAATAAAGAATGTTAAAAAGATTCATATTTGTTAAATAAAGTCTGGAAGCATTTTCTAAACCAGGTATATATTGACATTAAATCGCAAGTTACCAATATTCCGACAGAGCCACCTACTACTTTTAGTTTAAGAACTGCTGGAAACAAAATGCAGCTACCTTTGAAAACTATTTAAATATTAAACACAATTGTTAAGAATAGTGAGAATGGCCTTAAAATAGCTTTTTTGTTTTTCCAGTTTTCTTGACATTCAATTACAACCATGATGGTTTAAATCTTTTACTTGTTTCAAACTGAGGGTTTTAAAAAAATAAGACAGCTTTTAAGTTTAAAAACTGCACATAAATACTTAAACGGGTGAATTTCTTGCAACTTCAAATCACTTTTGTACATCAATCCTGAGAAATGCTTCGAGAGAGTCTGTTTAACATGACATCTCCAAGTAACATGTCTGACTATAAATTTCCCTAGTCTGTGCTCTAAAGCATATTGCTTTATAACTGACTGCTCTTCTACCTATGCACAAAGATGATTTCAATTATACACCAGACGCAGTTTAACTTCTTCTCTTGCAGTTCACCAGGTAAAATCATTAATCATTACTCCAGTTCTTGTATTACCAGTCATCCACAGATACTCCTCAGTGGAAATGCAGAGGAGACACAGAGCATTTTCTGCTATATCCCCAAGTGGCTATTGGTAGGTATTCTTCATTATTATTATTATTTAGACATAGTGCTATACTCAGCAAGAGCTATAGTAGAAGTTACCTGTGTTTTCTTACATGTATGTCAACATTTTAGGTTGACACAGGATGAGCAAGAGCTTGGAAATACATGATTTTTTTTGACTAAAATTTAGTTAAAATGTATGATTATGTTTCTACCCCTGCTAAACATTCAACAATTATTTCTATTGAATGGATATTATTATTTGTATGAATTCATGACACACTATATAGAAATGTATTTCCAATGTAACTTTGATAAATATTTTGCCTAACTAGAGACCTCCCTTTCCAGAATCCTTATGTGAAAATCATGGATCTTTCTAAAAAGGTACCATTCAAGACTAGCATTTTTTTCTTCATCATAAATATTTCCATTTTAAAAATATGGATGAATCAGCTCATCATGCCTACATATTGCATTTTCAGAAATAACAATAATCGTATTATTACAAGCTATTAACCATAAGGAGTACAAACTAAGACTATACTACTGGCTTATTTACATTTTAATAAGGCACTTCCTTACTGGAGACTAGAATTCCTGAGTAACTCCTTTTCTTGACTGTATGCATTAAAAGCAATAAGAGATAAATAAAAACCTGAGAAAGCTTCTGAAGTGATCAAATAAGAACTAACTAAACAAACTTTGTTTTTTAAAAAAGTTCTCCTCTTGCTCATTTTAAGAAGGGAAACACCCAGAAGTCTGGTGTTAATGTCTCTGCTGATTGTGAAAATTGCAGCAATAAAATCTCCAACTGCTTGTCTTAAATTAAGACTTGCAAGACTACATGTGAGATCTGTATCTTTACATTAGTTTTTATAACATTGGAAGTTTGGTTGCCTGCTTTGATGTTGGTCTATTAATGAGCACGGGAGCCAAAAGCCAGAAAAAATGTTTACTGGAAATTCTCAAGTCAAAACCTGAAGTAATTGGTTTGTTCTACCCCACATGATTCAATATCCTGATTCCTCCAGCTACCAGTTCCCTGAGCAATCTGAACGTCTATGCTTTTTTACTGTTGCCAACACATAGTAAGCCACAGTGATTGAAAATGGCAGCTGAAGTGCTGCTGCAGCACATTAATTTTTCTCTAAGTGGTCCATTTTTGACATCTGAATGTTGAAAATCTTCTTTCCACTATATTTTTTTTTTAATACGTTCAGAAATCTGTCGAATTTGGGGTTGCCATCATCAACTGAAACGCAACATTTTCAAGACAATTTTTAGATTATCCCTTATAGCTGAAAGGATAATGCACTTTCTTTGTAGCAGTCAGCATTCAAAGCAGACTAGTTAACAGCAACTTAAGTGTGATAACGGCAATTACATCAATATGTTCCTTTTATAACACCAAAAGGTACTACTGCAGACAGATGAAGACATTAGGTAAATAAACGGCTGAAAATTACCTGAAAGTAAATGACACACAATTTTAGGGCCACTAAAAACATGTATTTACAAAACGCCCAAATGGTCCTGTCCATTTAAGAATAACAAAAATCTAACTAAAATATTTAATTAACTACAGGGGTTTTCACCAAGATATACCATATAGACTCTGTTCCTTGATTAAAGGAAAGGGAATCGAAGCATGAGTGAAGACATTCTACTCTAAAGGCACATCACTTTCATGGCTTAAAAAGAGATATCCCCCCCTAAAAAAAAGAAACGTCAAATGGAGAATGAGAAGGAAAGAAAAAAAACCTAACCCACCAACAAAAAAACTAACCAGACCAAAGGCAACGTACCAAGCACTTTAACTTTTTAAAAACACAATGTGTATGTTTTAATATCTGTATCATTCAAGTAAAATGTTTGGAAGGAAGGCGTAGGGACAGAAGACATAGGAAGTTGTAGGGTTCTTTTGCCAAATATACACAAGAATACAATCTCCAAGAAATATCTGGTCCCTGGAAAAGGTCCCAACTTACTGACAGATAACTGCATTTTACTTGACTTTTGGGTTGCTAGATTATGCGTATTGATTTGCAAAGATAGCAACGTGGTAGGCCGGGCCACACTCCCTTTCAGGCTCAAGGAAAGAGTAACAAAATAACAAAAACCTGGAATTATGTAGTCAAGTAAACAACTTACAGGGCGGTAGATGTTCTGTACAGGCACCAAAACAGCACTCCTGCCATACCTGGTTTCACATTATTTGCTGTCAGAATTACACTATAATAAATAAAGTTATCTTAGTAAACACACTATCACTGATTAAATGAGATTACAAGAATTACTCATTTTCACTTTTTCTAGAATAAAAAGGAAATGGAAGCATATGGCTAGTGGTGATCAAAACTTCTTTTAAAACTCTCCACAAAATATCTATTATTCCAGCCTACCCACCCATTAAGGAGGGAAGCATATTTGTTTCAAAGGTCTGGAATCTAGAGGGCTTTTATTACCAGATTTCATTTGTTTCCTAAAGTAATTAGAAGGTCTTCCCCATTCATCCCTGCACGCAGTAACGTGTAGGCCATACCCAGAGCATGAGTGCGGTGGAAAGGGCTTTCTAAATCCCCCTGACAGAGAGGAGACATCAGAAACCACACGAAAGTGCCTGTCATAAAAGGTCACTTTTTTTCCTCGGAACAAACCATTGATCAATGGAGTGTAATTGTCCGGTGCTTGCAAGGGCTCTGCAGCGAAGGGACCGTGTTTTTCACTCGCATAATTGCAAAACAGCTGAAGTTCAGAAACATAACCCAAATTCACCTCCCTATTTTACCCCTTTACAATCCCACTGCCCTTTGGGCCTCTGCTTGGAAGCAAATGGAAGACCAGCTGAAGTTTTCTCAATTGAGTCGGAGCTAAGAAACCTTTGATATGCTAATACCCTCCTTCAAACGGTAAGAATTCACACTTGCATTAATTCAAACAATTTCTCCAGAATGATGCGAAATGGCACCTCTTTTCGCGGCAAGCAACAAAAGGAGGGAGCCGGAGCGTCTGAGGAAACCAAAGAGCAGAACATTTGTTCTGCAGGACTCCTTCCGTCGCGCACAGGGGCATTTCTAGGCAAAGAAAAACACACCTGAGCACCAGCAGGTCTCTTTACTTTCCGACAAACCACGTCCAAACCCCAGCAGGGCTAGCCCAGACTAACAACAAGATGTTATTTTTAGAGCCAGACACAGCAACGGTGCCTCATGACACACTCTGTTTTCTGTCTCCAGATGGCCCCAGATTTCTACATGTGAAAATAAATGGGGGGGGGAAGACAAAAAAAAGTTGCTCTCACTCCCCAGCCGACAAAGGGTAATTTATTCCTCCTCCCAAAGCCTCCCGCCCCCCCGCTCCGCACGGGCCGGTGCACGGGCGCTCGGCTGACTTACAAAAATAAACCCGCAACAGGTAATTATTTACCGAAGGGATGCAACTTTCCCCGCAGCGCGACGCGCGCCGGGC